>NW_028263370.1:11410663-11653163 GCF_051168715.1 Poecilia mexicana | reverse complement strand
TTGTGTGCTTTGTCTGATTTACCTGCAGACTGCGGGAGCGAGAGGAACGCTGCAGGAGGAGGGAGCCTCGATATGACGACATGTCTCTGGGGAGACTCCAGGAGCGGCTCATGGAGAGAGATCAGCTCATTAAACGCTTAGTGGTGAGAATACACACGTGAACACAACCGTCGTTGCTCCCTTACAAGACAAGGTAGGTCATAGTTTAACCTAGATTTTTTTTAATGCAATAAAACTCTATAAAACAAGCAAATTAAGCAAATCATGATGTAGAAAATCATTAAATGGATCTGAGTTTTAGTCTAAAATCCAGTTATTATCCAAACTTACAGAACTGACAAGATGCTAAAAAAAAAGGAACACTATCTGTTGAAGTTGGGAATGACAGATTGAAATCACTGAACATGAGACACCAGAGTCTTTATGGCGTGTCAGGAAGGAAGAGGATGAGCTTGACTTTGGGAGCAATAACAGTAAAAAAAAAAAAGAAAAGAAAAGAAAAAAACAATAATCTAATGAGTTTCTTGCATGCTTGAAATGTGACCTTGACACTATGAACGGTGCTATAAATGAGCCACGAATGGAGTCCTGCAGACTGCAGGCCTGTTTTCATTTGTTAAATTAGGTCAGATGTTCTTTAAAGCCGTAGACAGGCATCGCTGGCTTTTTGGAGTGTTTGGTTTGACCCAGCCTGAAAAATTATATCCACAAACCTCTGATTCACTATGTACTATGTACACTATGTTCACTATGTAGTCTATTTCTAAGAACTGTTGTGATTGTTAAATATGTCCTATCCTTAAGTTAAACAAACCATGTTGGATTAGAGATGGCCTGATGAGTCGTTTATGAATGGCAGATCCCAACTTTCTAATAAAATCAATGACGCGCAGTAAAATAACACGATGCGTTTTATCAGCATTGCATGGCACACATTACTGGGTCGCACTTAAATCGCTCACTAGTGACCATCTGGTTCAGTTTCTTCCATTTTTATTTTATTTTGTTTCATTTTGTGATTTCGTTAAACCCAAAGCCAATTGAAATAAAGTTTTCTTTCAATAAAGAGAGTTGTCGGGTAATTGTGGTTGCCACATCGCCGGAGGTGGATCAGCTGCTTTGGAAACGCCAACCAATAGCGTGTCAGGTAGCATTTATTTCATCTATGTGTTTTATCTTTCCAAGCTGCATTTTCTTTCCAATAGCTCAACAAAAAAACAAACAAACAAAAAATCTGCAAATAGTCATTTTTATCTGCAAATACTTTAGAGTTACATTCCATGGAATTTTTTTTTTTTTATGTTTTGAGTTGAATTTTTTTTAATCAGACGTAATGTACGAATCATCACTTCCGATGTTTGGATGATTTCTCCATCAGTTCCAGCTCCAAGGAGCAGCTTTGGGTAAATAAGCGGCGCTTTGTGAGACCAAGCATTTAGGCATCTTTGAATGGTTGCCATGGATGATTGTTTTTGATGAGGGAATAACTTTATAACATACAGTCGATTTTACAAAAATGCCCCCTCTTTAAAGCCTTCTCAGAGTAATTCTCATTAATCGTGTGTGTGGTCATTTGTAGAGGAAGAGGCGGCGTTTTAATAAAGTGTCCTCTGACACGGTGCTGTGTGGGCCATCTGTGCAGCATAAGGCAGATTAGCCGAGTTGCGCACAGAGCGCAAATACAAGAACAACCAGGCCATTCAAAGTCCTTCCTCGTCCTCCTTCCCCACAGGAAGAGAGGCATCAGCTGCAGCTCCACCCTCCCGTCGCCGGGGACAACAGCACCCTCAGGCTCCGTGACAGCAAGTCCCGCCCCGGCAGCGTCACGCCAACCATGAGGGTGAGTTTGGCAGTTTGACGCATGTCCACAAAGTCATCAAAAACAGCCTCCCCTCCACACTGAAGGGTTTTCTGAGCTGAGGCCAGATTGTGTTTTTGATGCTAGAGATCGTCGACTTGACAGCTCACTTCTCTGTCGCGCAGGCTTGGTGCTGCAGTCTGAGGACTCCATTAGGCTCATTTTATTCACATCGCTTAAAAACAATAAAAACTTGGATGTATGCATGAGCTTTTCTCTATGGTGTGTGGCTGTTTGTCAGTGAGAAACCTTATATGGAGATACTAAACAGCTTTGAAAAAGTAGAGACTGCTTGAGCTTCCTTCTAGTTGTTTTTGATATAACCACAAAGCGTAATGTATTCCAGTGGGATTTATGTGATATGCCAACATAAAGAAATCATTTTGAAATTTCCACATTTTATGTTTTATTTGCACAAAAAAGCTTGACATTTATTTGCATTCACTCTGATACTCCTAAATAAACTGAAATACAAAGAGATGTCTTCAGAAGTCCCCTGATTAATAAAAAGAGTGTTGCTGTGTGTAATTTAATATCAGTATTAACCCAACCGTTCTGTGAAGGCCACATAGGTTTTCTAGAGAACAAACAGCGTCATGAAGACCAACGAACACAGCAGGAGGGTCGGAGAGAAAGTTGTGCAGAAGTTGAAAGCAGAGTGAGCTTATAAATCAATATCCCAAGATTCAAACATCTTCTCACAGAGCTCTGTTCAGCCCATCAGCTGAAAATTTAAAGAGTGTGGCTCGGCTGCAAACCTACCAAGATACGGCCAGGCGTCTAATCTGAAAGGCAGGGAGAGGAGAGGGCTAATTTGATAGGTAGACATGCACAATTATCTGTTGTGGACTTGAAAAATCTGACATTTATGGAAGAATGGCAAACAGAAAGTCACTGTTGAAATGAATCTATAAAAAGATCTGCTAGCATTTTGTCTTAAGCAGAGTATGAGACACAGCTCCGGTCAGATGAGACCAAAACTGAACGTTTTCGCCAACATGCTGAGTGGCAGAAAACTAGCCCTAAACACACCTTCCATGGTAGCGGCAGCATCATGGCTTAAGGACAAAAATCTTTAAACTGCAATCCAGCAGGGTGATTCTTGACATACATACAGAGCTACAGTTGAGTCTTTTAACCCTTTCATGCATTTTGGTCACTACAGTGGACAGCTGTCTAAAAGCCATTTTCTTGCACTTCTTGTGGATTTTTATGTTATAAATGCACATAGGCCACTGAAGTGGACACTAATGCATCATAAAATACACTATCAACTGCTGGCCATCAGCTGCAAATGCAAGAAATTATTTTTGTTAAATCCAATATGGTCGACAGACAAAAAAGCATGCCAACCGACCCGGTCCCTCCTTCTACTGTAGACGACTCTGGCAGGTAAAAAAATATATATTGTGACATTAGATAACCCCTACAGAACAATACTACTGGTGTATATTTCAAAAAACAACTTTGTATTTGGAGAAAATTAGAATTGATCAACTACAAAAAATAAAATAAAATAAAAAAACATTTTCTTACAACATTTTTTTCCTACCTTTTTTTTAATCCCTTAAGAAAATAAAAAAATATGAAAAAAAAATCCTCACACAAAGGATCATAATTGATGCATGAAAGGGTTAATTCAAAGTGTACTTTATAATGGCCTAGTCAAAGTCCAGATCTAAACCAAGTTGAGACTTTAAGTGTTGGTCACACACTGTGTTCACAGTCTGACAGAACTTGAACTGTTTAGCAAAAAAAAAAAGTCTAATATAATTTTCCTTCAACTTCACAGCTATGAATTAGTTTGTGTTGCTGTATCACATAAAGCCTCCCAGGAACACTGAGACCTGTGGTTGGATGTGACAAAGTGTCAAATAACTGAAAGAGTATGAACTGAGTAAAGACACAGATCAAAGCCAGCTCTTTGTTTCGTGGCATTGGTGGTTTTTCTAGGCACCAACCACTCAAAGCTCTGACAATCGACAAGAGGACGCAATAAATCTGATTGTGATTTTCTTTCTCTGGCAGAGAAAGGACGGGGAGTCTCCTCCGCGCGTCACCAGCACCCCCAGCACCGCTGCCCACGACAGGAGCATCTTCCTTTCCCATTCTTCTTCATCGTCTTCCTCCTCCGTGCACCCACACTCCTCGACGCTTCCACACCAGTCCAGCTCCCATCCCCACGTCTCTCCCCACTACTCCACCTCCTCTCTCCCACACAAGCACACCTCCCTCTCCCTGAGCCAACATTCCTCCCCGTCCCTCCCTCGCTCCCCCAGGTCCCGGACGTCCTGCATCCCTCCCACCCCGGCGCCAACCGCTCCTCTGCCCGTCTGCCCCTCACCTCAGACGGGCATCCGATACGTGTCCCCCTCCTGCCAGGAGCCACACTCGTACATGCAGGCCCAGTCAATCAGGTATGAATTTTCCCGATATTTGAGCTTTCACTTTTGAGACGAAACGTAACCTCAATGTGTCTCCGTAATCAAAGACAGACAAAAAAAAAAAAAAAGAAAAGAAAGAAAGAAAAAAGATCTAAACAGGAACTCTTTGGAATTCTGATTAACTACCTTTTAGTCACCTCAAGCGACTGCGTTCGTCACCCGGTGCAGTCTTCACTCTGAGCTGCAGGCATTTGTGATTTCCCATCTTACTGGCAGATCAGACTCTTGGGGAAATGTCAGAGTGTAAAAACAGGATCACAGATCTGCAAGTCTTTAAGAAGCTTTTCCATGACGCTTCAGCTCAGTACTCATGAACTCAAAGTGGCCAATAAAAGCCAGAGAATACGCTGCTGAACTTCGTATTTGAAACTTTGACACCTTTGAGAAATATGGCTTATTTCCCCCTATTTGTCCTCTCGACTCCGTATTAATCTACGCAGTAGGACGAGATGATAAGAGAGCTTCTGAGAGGTTCTGTCCCTGTTCTTCCCGGTTGGTTCCCTGAGGTGGTGCTCCTGTTTCCTTGCTTAACCTCAGGGCTTCAGATGTAGAAACGTCTCCTTTCTGACTGAGCTGTGTTAAATTGACAGCTCCACTAAGTGAACAATAGAAATCGATTCATCTAAACGCCTCAATAAAAATATTTCTACTATTAATAGGCTTAGGTTTTCTATACAGTTCAGCATAATTACCTGCTCTGTCACTCAGCAACTAGAGCCTCTCACTGCATCTCTTAATGTCACACAACCAGTCAGGTGAGAGTAAAGAGTGTAGCATAACTTTGACATTAGCTACGTAAAACTGTATCAGTATTCATAAAAGCAGTGCTGCTAAAAAGATTTTTTCTGTTTTTTTATTTTTTCATCTGCGGCTCATACAGAGTATCCAAAGATTTTTTCAGCATTTTCTCAGCCTGTTTGTTTTGCTAGTCGTGTCTAAATCTTCGTGGTCTTCTCAGATCAGTTGGATTAGGCAGATTTTGTTCGCTAATTCAATGACTCCTTTAAGAAATGAATCATTTGGGAATAAAAGCGTAAAAGCTGCTCACCACAGATGAGCACCAAACTTTTCCCATTTTATGAGTAAATACTTTGAAAACCACCAACGTTTTTCCTTCTACTTTATAATAATGCATAACAAAATGTGGGATAATCACATAAAATCCATTTAAAAACATTGCGGTTTGTGGTTGTAGCGTAAGAAATGTTCAGAGGGTAAGATTTCTTACGCAAGGTACTTCATGAGTACATTTGTTTTTATTCTTAAAAAGATAATATATGTGTTTTTTTCTCATGTGTGTGTGTGTGTTTTTAGGGGCCCCTACCTGGAGCAGAGGGGGACAGAAGGGCTGAAACAGGAGTGGTTCACCAAATACTTCTCCTTCTAAGCACAAACACACACACACACACACACACACACACACACACACACACACACACACACACACACACACACACACACACACACACAGAAGCTGCAAAAACATCTCATACAAGGTTCATTGCTTCTTTTACAGAGAAAGACTGATAATAACACACACACACACACACACACACACACACACACACACACACACACACACGCGCAAACAGACAAAACCTTTAAAGCACAGCAGTTCACACAGTCACCGACAGACATATTTATGGGCTCATCACCAGCAAGGCCATCTCAGACATTGCCTCAAAGCTCAACCAAAAAGTGCTTCTCAACACATGCCTGACCTCTTCTCAGAACATAAGCCTGCCAGATAAAACTTTCTATAATCAGTTTTGTTTTTTAAAGGCAGTCTTCCTTTTTTTTTAACGCAGCTGTTTTTCTTGACCCATCACAGAGTTACTTCAGGCAAGTGAGCTTTTTTTTTTTTTTTCCCCCTAACCAAGTCTTTCAACAAGTGTGGAAGCGGTTAACATATTCAGTCCAGAGCCAACGTAAAGACGGACACACGAGACCCACGATATCATGTTTGTTTCGATGCAAAAATGTATGATACTCCTTAATGAAAACTGAATAAACATATTTTGTTTTTGTAAGTGCCTCTTTCTTGTATATTTGCCACTGTTTTTATGAGTTCGCAGAAAAAAAAAAAAAACATTATCAAACTGTTGGAGGTAATCATGGTGGATCCTAGGAAACACACTTTATGATTTACATGGGATATTTTGAAAGATTGTATCACCATTTTTAGAATCAACACCATAGATCATATCTGTCCATAGTTTATTAGAAAAACATAGAGAAATAAGTGGGGGGGAAAAACCATGTGACTTTTTACTAAGCTGAATAAATTATTACTAGTTTTCAGTTTCAAGGTTTCTGTCCACATGCTGAGATTAAACGAGTTGGGTAAAATCTCCTGCGGTGAAGATGAGGGGATTTTATGGAATCTGCCAATTAGCTCAAGCTAATTTAAGCTTTCGTCTATTTACAGTGGATTCGGGAAAAGTGAACACATCCTTGTCAAGATGATAGATTTTTATTCAAAACATATTAAGAGATGAATATAAAATAATTTAAAACTATTTTCATCTTTAACGTTACAGATGATTCTGTCAAACTGCCAGACTGCAGTTTTGGCTACAATTTAGCATGTGAATGTATTGTAAAGTGTATTGTTAGATAAAACTCTATACCAGTACAGGCCGTTTCTAATAATTGTAGCATTTTAAGCTGTTTCCCTGTTGTTCTGTAGCCCCTTCTAGCCCTGTGCAGGTCCACTCTTTGGTCCCTGGTGTGCTTAGTCTTGACCTCCTCTTAGTCCATGGGTCAGACCATTTTATCGTCCATTTCAAGGTGGTAAAGTTTATCGATATTTTTTTTAAAAATACCCATGCCAATAAGCTCAAACGAGTGCAGTTGATGCAGCCAATGAATAAGTGGAGGCTAGGTGAGCTTCTTAAAGAGAAACCAACAATTCCTGCTAGTTGGTAGGTCGTCAATAATTTTATGCACTAAATTAAGTTTTTAAACATCCTACAATGTGATTTTGTGGATTTTTTTTTTTATTTTTAGATCTCCTCTTTCACTGTTCAGATTCAACCATGATAAAATTTACAAATCTCTCTATTCTTTGTAAGTTGGAGCAAACTTGAAAATTTGGTGGAGTATCAAATTTCCCCCCTACAGTTTAGTCTCACACATAAAAAAAGCAAAATGCATTTCTTTTTCTGTGGAGTCAAGTTTTGCTAATCATCATGTTAAAAGACCCGTATTTTTATAATTAAATGCCATTTCGAATGGTTTCCCTGTGTTGACTTGAGACCTGGAACAGAACGTCTCCATTACCCTGCCTTCCCTCCAAAAATAGTCTGAGTGTTAGTGACTTGGTTCTTGATTACTTTCCGTCACCAAGTAATTATCCAATGATTCATATATGAATCATCTGAGCTACTCCATTAAATGTGTGAAAATAATCACCAGTTCAGAGCCTGAGGAGATGTGGAGGAGACTTTTTGCTGAAGCCCATAAAAACGTCCAAATAAAGACGGACCAAACGAAACGCTCAAAAAGAGCGGGTGTTGCCAAGCAACAGGAAATTAATCAAGCCTTAAAGCACAAAGTCGCAACTGACCTGGTTTAACATATTGTACAAATTAGCTATGTACATGCCGTTGCAGATATATACATAAACAGTGACGAAGTCAGTAATGCGCTACTTAGTAACTCATCTGACTTCTGTTCAGTAAATATGAATTAACATGTTACTATTTCTAATCCTGAAATCAGATTAGTTATTTATCCAAATCAGTGGGTGCTACTGTTTGTCATTTTACTTAGGAAACATAAAATGACAAATGTAGTCATTTATCATTTTACTCCCCGCAAGAAGTTTCGGAGTGACGTCTCGTGTAAAACCACAGAGCATCGCCACGTAAACAATGGAGGGAACAGAGAGAGATGCACGTTTTATAGCTGGAAATACAAATTCAAATATACTTTACTGACCCCAAAGGGAAATTATATACAAATTAATAAATTTTAAAGATGACAATATCGAGTTTTGTTGTTTTACTCGCTGTGCTGGCAAAAAAAAAAAAAAAAAAAAAAAAAAAAAGACAGAATAATGAGAGATTTCCAGTACTTGAGTAAAAAATATTTATTTGTGAGGTTGAACGGAGAAAAAGGCTACATTTTGCGAGGCGGCGTAAAGTTTAGCCTCTAGAGATCCTCAAATCCAGGCCTCGAGGGCTGGTGTCCTGCGGGTTTTTGATGTGGCTCTGTTCCACTATACCGGAGTCAATCAGGTCATTAGCAGGACTCTGGAGAGCTTGATCTGAAGTGATGGGCGCATCATAGTAAGAAGAGACACAAAATAATCTTTGTGACGTTCTGGGACGCCTTTGTTCAATGGTGGAACTATTAATAAAAGTGGTGAACATTTAATGCAACACGAAGGAAATAAATCTTGTTAAATTGCAGGAGCTTAATGAAATTAATGCCACAACGAGGGTGATGTTTAGTAAAAGTTAAAGGCTATCCAAAGAAATGTTTGTTTTTTTTGTTGGCTAGGCAGTGTACATATAAGCCTACATCAATTTATATCGAGTTCCATCTCCAAGTAGAGATTTATGAGTAGATCTAACTCCACATCATGGGATAAAATAAAGAAAATACAATTAATTTGTAATAAAAATCTAAGTAACCCACCCCATTCAAATACCAAAACAGACTCTGGTTGCAGTTTGTTTACTTGCAGTACAATTCAAAGCAGTAACATTTCAAGATTACGAAATAATCACAAAAGTGAATCGTGCAGAATCAGCATGCTGCATGCAATTAATGTAAAGGTCAACAACAACGGAGAGGAACGACTATAAAAAGTCCTAAAAGCTCAACATTAATGACCAACAACTTTAAACAGGAAATAAAGAGACGTGCAGTCCTGCTCACTTACAAATTATTATAATGTGCTACACGTGCTTATTACAGATTCACACGGTTTTCTTTGTGTGAATCTCCATACAGTTATGTCGTCTGTGCCTATAACGCTACCAAAACATCGGGCAGTTCTGCAGAGCGTCTGTGGCGGAGCTGTACTGGAGGACGTCGTCATAGAAACGAGCGAGTTCCTCTCGCGCGTTCTTGCCGCCCCTCCCCCCTGAACTCTTGTACTTCATTGAAAGCAGCTTGGAGCACAGGTAGTGGAGCCACAACACGTTGGTGCGAGGGTGGTAGCTGCTCCACTTGTTTCTTTGGAGATGAAACAGAAACAAGAAATCATTACCACGGCTAAACACTGGGGGGGGGGGTAAGTCGAGTTTTCTGGGCCTGTTGTGCACCCAGGAACCATCTCACGGTTCCATCGTTAGAAAAAGACTTATTTTAAATTTAAAGCAACAATTAATTGACTGTGGATTTTCTCCAATTCACAGGCTCAGAACTAGACAGGCCCAAACAAACACACACTACCCAAATAATTGGATAAATGTCTCCAGGTGAGTTGCAGAAAAGCATCCAGTATCCTTCTGACTGATGTAAATATGCTTGAATGAATCATTTTGATTTATCCAGTCATTATGGTCAAATGGAGGAATTACTTTATCATTAATATCTTCAGAGTTTAAATCTACAACCTGTGGGACAGTAAAAAGCTTTTAAGAGATAAATGTATTATGATAACCTCAATATGCATCGTTATTCCGCTACTCCTATGACTGAAGCCCTGAAGACTCATTCATCATGCACTAACCTCTAACATGATACATGAAAAAGACGGCAGCAACACCCAGACAAACATCTCTGCTGAGCAGAACAGTTACACAACGTGAGCTACTAGAGTACCACTGACCCGTTTTCCTGTCTCATCAGTCTGTAGATTTCAAACTGGTAGTCTCCCTGGCCCATGAAAAGCTCCTCGTCGTTTGAGATGTCACAGGAAACGGTCAGGTCATCTGGAGGGAACAACGTGTTCTACTGTTGGATGGTTTCAAGCCAAACCACGCAGCAGCACTACATGACAGAACAGCAACTGACCAATTTCTAGCCTGGAGAGGGAATAGTCGATGATGCGGACCAGGACGCCTTTGGTTTCCATGCTGCGAGCTTCTCCGTCGAGGAGGAATGTCCCCGTCTTCTCTCTGGTGGCTTTCACTAGCACATTCCCCCAATGGAGGTCCCTGTATTACACAGTGAAAGTGCTCGGTATGTTAGGGTTACTGGATATCAGCATTTTAACAGTATGGCGCAGCTAAAGGCTAGAGGTGCACCAATTAGTCATTTAGAGATCCAAATAGGGTCAGAATCCCCCTTCATTAAATGCAACATATGTAGGAACTTCCTTTGATTGTAGACAAAGTAATGGTGAACTAAATATTTTTTTAGTGAAATTAATTGCAGGGCCTCTAATCACAGTTTCTCACAAATAAAGCCACATTTTGAGTTCAAAAACCCCTTTTTGCTGCTAAATTATTCATGTATGAGCTGAGCAACAAAGATAGTTTATCTGTTAGTCATCAAATTGATGCTAAGATACCCATTCAGCTTTCATGTCCTTCAGGAACCCCTGATCATTCATTTAATTTCTTTTAAAACACTTTAGAAATGTTGACTGTGTCTCCTGTTTTCACAACAATAGTTTTTTTTCCCCCAGCAGCCCATCTGATCGTTTTGTGAAGCAAAAAGTGACCCCCAGTGGGCCAAGACAAGTGGCTGTTGTGTCAGATTTACGGGAGTACCAGAAAGGTTCTGACTGAACCTTTGCATACATTAAGAGAATAAAAAGGATCACATTTAAAACACTATATACTAAAATCAATGTAACTAATTAATTAAAACACCTTAAAGTCCTGACCCATGCTTTGATTCATAAACCGGAATGATCGTGTAATTACCTATTTTTCCTCTTGAATTCAAAACTGTTACCTTATACAATGATGTGTAATATTTTTATGCTTTTTTCTTTAATAAAAAAAAAAATGAATAAGCAAATCAAGATAGAAACCGGCATCAGCCAGGAAAAACCTCATTGCATCTCTGCTGTGGGCATCGATTCGGGTTCTAGAAGAATTTGAAATCAGCCACTTTTACTCCACCTGTGTTCGAAATGCAGCTCCTGCTCAGCAACAGCCAACGCAGCGGTGACCTGATGAAGGACGCTCTTCGCCACCACAAACGACGCCAGCTTGACACAATAATGGCTTGGATTAACACAAACCAAACAAGACGAAAACTGTCTCACAACGTTTTGCTTTCACATCACATGGACACCCCAGAGCTAAAGGTTGTTGGACTTACCGTTCCATTGCTGTTCTCCAAGTCGACGCCTCCAAACTCAAACTCAAGGATTATGAACAACTGATCTTTCTCAAAGAAATCTGTGCAAAAAAAAAATGAGACTCCATAAAACAAACGCTGGTCCTCAAATGGTTTTTCAGCACTTTTAAATGGAGAAATGAACTTTGAAGTTAAACTGTACTGTTCGTCAGCCCAATAACGACAAAATCTGAAATCTTTTATCACTTTAAACAAACCTGGCCGGTCATTCTCAGATCCTTTGCGCTGGTCAAACGCGTCCCATGCTTTCAGGAACTCTGGTGGGTAGCAGCCTTGAACGCAGTGAAGGCTGGGAGGAGACGACGCGCATCGAGTTAAATCGACACAGATGAGACCTTAACTGAAACAAAGAAATAAACTCACTCATTGAGTCCAATAAAGCCATGAGTCTGATTCTGCTGCTTCTCTTTCAGGTGGCTCAGCTCCCTGGAGAAAAAAAAAAAAAAAATCTCATCAATGCTCATGGTCATTGCTGCAGCTCAGCTGGACGATTATTAAGTGGTTTTAAATTCTCTTCATTGTAAATGGCTACAAGTAGACATCACAGTCTGGCTGTGCTGGGAATGCACCCAGAACACCACTCACTTGGAGATAATAATCTCAGGAAGGATTTCTCCAAAGGTCTTCTGGTCCTCTCCATTCACCTTCTCGCTGCCCTCTAGTGGAATAACCTGGAAACAAAAGAGTGAGTTTACTGATCAAGTACACAGACGTTTCATTTGTGACTAACCGGAATTTTGCAAAGAAAAAAAAAGAAAAAATTATATACATAAGCATTGATTTCTCACTCAGGCATTGATATTCAGTGATTGTTTGCTAATAGGGATAATGCTTTAAGCAGCTGATGTTCTTCATTACAGATGACAGGACAATGGTCATTTGGATGAATGTTCAGACTATGGGTGGACAGAAAAATATAGACCAATGAATGAACAGATTTAAAAAAACATTGTGACTTATGAAAGGAAAAATAGATGGATTCGTGAACTAGGCTGACTAATTGACAGACAATTGTCAGTCATTGCCAGGAACAAAGACTGGAGAGTTTGCTATTTTTATATTCCGTTTTACTTTCTCAATAATTATGCAAATCTGCAAAAATATTTCAATGAAGTCCTGCAGATCACATTTGTTGCAAGTGAAACCTCTTTGCTCTAATCGAAGCATGTCGAGGGTAGATGATAACGCACGTACTTTGAGAGCCACCGTCTCTCCCGCGGCGTTGGTGGTAGAGAAGACCTCCCCAAACGTTCCTTCACCGATCTTCACACACCGCTTCATACGGTGAGGGAGAATACACTCTTCCCAGGACAGAGGACACTGCTGGCCGCACTCGGCGTACACTTTTTCAGCATCGGTCAGGTCTGCGTCTTCACACACAACCTTAACAAAAAATAAATAAATAAAAACTATAACATTATTCCATAACATGTCAGTAGGTGTGTGTGGTGAATGTTTTACCAGGGAGTGCTGGTGAAGCAGCTGCGCCTGGAGGCGTTTGGGCAGTGGAGTGCGTAGCGGAGTGGTAAAGAGATCCTGGCTCACGTCTGGTAGCCTCATCTTTAGGGGAGTGCAGGTCACTGACCCGGACACGCTCCTCGGAGTGAGTTGCACTGATGAGACGAAGAGAAGCGGGAGGTGGGGGAGGTCGGTCAATCGCAATCACATCGGAATATTTTGCGTCGCACCACTTAGGAACACTGTGAGATATTGTTACCCATGCTTTTGCGATGAACAGAGAGTGCAGCTTTGAGGCGGCTCCAGGTGTGTTTGCTGGGTGTGAAATCAGTCAGCAGAGATGGCAGGTTGAGCGGATTCGTCCTCAGCGGAGTGGAGAAATTCACCGCCGCTGCCAGAAACTCCTATAAATAAAGTGTGTTCACTTCGTAAAGACACAATTCTTGCTTGGTTTGTGATTATCACTTAGGACAAATACAAGTAGAGAACAACAACAAAAGGAATATATTATACTGTGAAGATGCATCAGCAGAGACAGACAAATCGCTCAAAAATGATTAGAAGATGGATAAAACTTAATACAGGAAAACCCTGAAAGAAAATCTCCGGGTGGCTGCAGCAGACTTCCAGCAGGAGTACCCAAAACACACAGCAAGAGAGAAAAGAGAACCGATTTGCTCAAAGCATGTTGAAGTGACAGAACAGCCCAGTCCCAAGTCAAACGGAGAATTTCTGACTTAGAAATTCAAAGTATTTCTCTACGAAGTAGAAAACTGAATACTTTTTTTTTTTCCTTGTAGCTCAACCTCAGTTTGGTCTGTTGCATAAAATCTCAGTGAAATTAACCTCAGTTACTGGAACGTGACAAAATGCGAAAAGGCATGTGTGAATATTTGCACTGTAGCCGTCACCAGTTCTGACTCGGATGTGTGTGTGTGTGTGTGTGTGTGTGTGCGACTCTCACGTTTGTGTGCTTTGAAATCAGCTCGCTGATGCTGCAGTCCACAGCTGTGCTGGTGCCCTGCTTCTTCCTGAACGCCTGCGCTCCAGCAGCGCCCTTGTTCTTCCAGCGGCTCACGCTCATTCCACTCACGCACGCCTTCCTCGCCGTCCCGTTCCTGTCTGATGACGGGCTCCTCTGTTTGGGGGCCCGAGACCCCTTCTCTCTGTTGGGGAAACCTTTGATGGATTTTTTGACTTCTTTGTTCGAGCAGACGCTTTTTGAAGCGGTTTTCAGGGAGGTGGCGTCTTCGCTGCACTCGCTGTCGGAGAACTGACTGGTCTGGTCATCGCCGGATGAGTCCGAGAAGCTGGTCAGAGATTTGAGCGCACCGTCTTTAGGCTGCAAAATGTCTGTCATCTCTGAAAGGGAGAGTTTCTTGACTTTAACAACAGCTTTGGAGGTCAGCGAAGCCTCCTTCAGCTCTGAAATGTCCGATGACTCTGCCTTAGCCTCTGGATTGTGTTCATGCTCCGATCCTTGGAGATGCAGCTGAGACAGTGAAAGTTTCTTTATCTGAACCACGCATTCCTTTGTACATATTGTGCTCTTTGCCGTTTTGGCCTCTTCATCGGTTAACCGTGTTGGTGCTACTCTGGCAGCTGGTGATTGTGTCTCCATTATTCCCTCGTAGCTGTTTTGAGCGTCATCAACACAAATCACAGACTCCAAGTTCTCCCCATTTACTTCTCCGCTAAAGAGTTCAGGCAATTTCAAAACATTCGCGACATGGTCATCACTGGCTGAATCTGCAATGTCCAGATTAGGAACTGGTGGCCCATAATCACTGGTTTTATTGGTCGTTATGGAGAAGCTGTGACGAGCCGATTTTTCTGAACAAAAACCAAACGTTTGACTCCACTTTGTGGACGGAGGTGCTACTTTTGATTCTGGGCTCGATAGCTCCAAGCAGGATGAGTAGGAGGTCTGACTGGAGAGCTGAGTCATGGGGATGAAGTTTAATCTCTGCAGCTGAACCGCGCAGGGCTGGCTCAGACATCTGTCCTTCAGAGCCTCGATCAGCCACTCCAACCTTCCTGCTGCAGACACAAACGCGCTGCTGCTTTCAATGTCCGACTTCCCACCGTCCACGTCTCCGCGGTGGCATTCGGCATTGTTGCTGCAAACCCTTCCGCCTGACTCGGAAAATAAATCGAGAGACTGTTCCTCATTGTGATGCAGGTTTGCTGCTTTCTGCGAGGAAAGCGACGCCGGAAGTTGCAGTGAATCCGGACCTTCTTGGAAAATGTTCGACACGCCTATAGAGCTGCCCAGAGCAGACGGAGGAGAGGCAACCTGACTCTGGAACTTTGGGTGTCTTCGCTTGTTGAAGTTGGGCATTGAGGGCGTGGAGCAGAAGATGGGTTTGCTCGGAACGCATCCGAGGCTGTTCTCTGCCAACTCGTTGAGGGAGATCTCTCTGAAAGGCTCCGTGGTCCTTGGAGCATTCACTGAGTTCTCTGCACTCGACAGGACGAACACTGGAGGGGCCCTATGTCTCCTGGAGGCATGTTGATTCACACTGGAACCAAATGGTCTGGAAGTGAAGTCATCTGACGAGTTGAGCAAACTGACCGCAGCTTCAGGAGGTTTGGTGGAAGCGGCACGTCTGCGACGGGTTATGAAGCGGCCGGCAGACGGAAGGCGAACACTAGAATAAGGAAGAGGAGAAACAAAGAGTGTTTGCTCTGTGCCTTTTGTGAAATTCTTATTCTGTAATGTTATTTTGTGGGTTTTGGATTTATATTTGTTATGTGCTTTATCATCAACATGCCTATGGAAATCAGCCAAACTGGTTATAATCTCGTATATTTACACGCAAGTATTCATTATTAGGCATTGTCCCATTTTTAAAAAAATAAAGTTGAACTTACATTTCATAATACTGGACACCAGCTTACCACATACCTGGAGTCCATCTTTGCTTTTGCTTGGATTTTTCGCAGTTTCGGCACAGATGTTTCGCTCTCACTCTCACTGGTGGTAGAAACCGCCCGACCTCTCCGTCTTGTGAACCCATGTACAGATCCTACTTGTTTTGACCTGATAAAGTACAGATCATGTCAGAAAGACAGCAGGGCAAGCAGAATTCAGAACACCTCACAAGGCTAAGGGAATTTTTTAAGGCTGAAATTGTTCTAACCAACTTAAAAGCATGCTAGCAGAAAATATTTACATGACTCAAACACAGACCTGGTTGTTTTTCTACGCTTTGTGGGTAAAGGCGGCTTCGTGATGCTCTCCCCATAGCTGCTGGTCTCCGACGGACACAGAACGGCCTCCTGCTTACTACTGGATAAACGTCTGTTCTTCCCTCTATGTAATAGGAGGTAAAGACACTTTATATCAGCAAATACTGTGATTATTAGACCAAAAACGGTTGAAAAACATGAATGTGGTCTAGTGGGATCTTATGTGACAGAGAATGGGAGAATACACTTTATTAATCCCCAGAGGGGAAATTCACAAAAAAACAGTTCACAGAAACACAAAGTTCTAAAACATTTAGAAGAATAAGGAAAAAGAAATGGCTTGGTAATATTTTCAGACAAATTAAGACCTGGAAAGCTTTATGATCGAGCTGGCCAGAGCTGACAGGAAGATGGACAGAGCTAAGTCCAAAAAAATCCCCCCAAAAAACCTGATAGTTGCAGTAAAAGACTTGAGACTGAGGGGGAAGTGAGACAACAAACCTAAACACACAGTCAGAGCTACAATGAAATATTTCAGATCAGTGAATATTTGTGTTAAAGCGCTCCAGTTAATGTCCGATTTTCAAGTTGTAACACTTGAAAATTGATGTTTGCAGATGCTCTGGATCAACATCTGACCAAGCAAGAGCAAATTTGCAGAACAGCATGGGCAAAGCTGGCAGACATATCACAACATACGGCTGTGGTTCCAGCAAAAGTTTTGACTCAGACAAGCCCAACTTTGTATTCTATCAAATGAAATCCTAATAAAACACATTGACATTTGCAGTTGTAAAGTGACAGAATGTGGTTTAATTTAACAGGTGTTAATACTTTTCAGAGGCACTGCGAATAATATCCAATGAAAAGAGAATGAAACTGAGATTATTTTTCTCACACACCGTGTTTTCTGGCTTGGTGCCGGATTAGTAGGAGATGGGGGAGTGTTCTCCTCATCACTCATGTTTTCCTCATTGAAGCTCTTCTCATTCAAGCACAGCATGGCTTTTTTCTTGGCAAGACGGTCTGCTCTTTGACCGTCATCCCTTTTGTACTTTCCCCTGTAACATTACAAACACGAGAAGAGAGGGTGTTCAATGCAGAGGTGTTGAAACAAAAACAAACCAAAAAAAATATTGCAAGTTCCTGTCAGACTGTTATGGTCCAATCTCACTGGATGATCAGTGAGCTCCCAATCTCTAGGTGAGATTCTGGATTAAACTCATACAAAAAATACATTTGAGAGCTATTGACTTTATGATTTTTTTAAGTGAATCTTGCAAGCTTCAAGCTAAGGAGTTAGCTTAAAAAAAGACAAACTAAAGTGACACTTTATGGAACCTGAATGCAAATTAACTTAAATGAAAGTCCATAATTTTCCAGACCTTTTGTAAGTGTATGAATTATGCAGGTTTGCAGAATTAAGTCATAATATGCACTCAAAGATATACATATTGACTAAAATAATTACCACCGTGAAAGGTGGTAGTTAAACACTTCATAATTACACAAGTTGAGTCCAGACATTTGATTTTGTATATGATATTTGACTCAGTCTGTTGTACTTTTCAAATATGAATAGTGAGAATGTTGGAGCCAGGATGAGGCCTTGAACGCACCGTGCCTTGCGGGGTTTTGCGGCCTCAAACACAGATAAGTCGTCAGATGACGGGGTGCTGTCGAAAGCCTTCTTTCGGTCTTCAGGAGAAATCCAAGCCGAAACCTTCCGCCTCAGCTTACCGTAGGTTTTAAGAAACATTGGCTCAAATGGCTTCATGTTTCACATAAGTTCAGCTAAAGCCCTGTTTAGGATCTAAAGTTGTCAAAATAGAACAGAAACGACGTGAAACCACCTAACGTTGCTACAGAACAAGAAAGAAGTTCCACTTGAGAGCTGATTAAATTATTAACACACTTACGCAGTTTTTAAACAAATTCTAGCAGAATTACTTATTCAAGTAAGAGGAAAAGCACCTCTTACGTGTGAAATGAGTCTTCTCTCCATCGAGACATCCAACAACCGCTTCTTGTTCAAATTCCCGTAACAACGGTGATTGGTCAAAAACTCGTGTAAGTGTCACTACAGCGCCACCATATGGATCGGAGTAATTATAAGGTGGACCAAAATATAGCAAATGTAGGCAAATGTAAAAATTACATAGAAATGTTAGAATAAAAAGTGAATTATATTTTTATCTCATTAATTACCTGATATAAAAACTATTTGATGATGACATCCATCCATCCATCCATCCATCCATCCATCCATCCATCCATCCATCCATCCATCCATCCATCCATCCATCCATCCATCCATCCATCCATCCATAGGTTTATGACAACATAAACTAAGTACTGCATTAAATAAATAACCCATTAGTTTTTGAGTCATGGTTTTATTACAGCTGACATTAAAAAATTAAAATAAAGAAAGAAATAAACTATTTTTCTTACTTTATAGAGGAAAAACACATCCTTTGTTTTACTCAGAACAATGGACCCTGTATTTACTAAATAACTCTTGTTTTAAAAAGAACGCTCTTGGTCAGTGAATACATTTGGGCTGTAGAATGAATCCAACCTGACAATGTGTGTAATAATTTGATTTAACCACCAGAGGTCCTTACACTACCACACTATTCCTGTCTGTATTTTCAAACCCAAATGTTCAGCAGAAATCTTTCATTGATGTGAGGAAGAATCTCACAAAGAATGTTTTGTTTGTTTTTTTTTACCATCATGAATGGATTTTATTTAAGATTTACATTTAAAAATCGAACAAAAAGAAAGCAAGGATGAAAACATTTTCTAATATTTAAAAAAAAATTCAGTCTGTAACTGAAAGGGAATCCAAGAAGGACTTCAATGTACCTCTATTGCTTGTAATATCACAATGAATATAGTTTTTCAGTGAAATCCTCAGCTCAGATAAGGTGTTTAGTTCTTAGAAAAAAATACTTAAGCTTAAGATAACAAGCATCTGTGTCATAAGAGACACAGATGCTTGTTTTAGCTAAGTTATAGCTAAAACTTAGACACAGTTTTAGCTAAGTTATACTTAGATACGTAATAAATCACACGCGGCTGTAACATGTTAAAAAGGAAACACATCTGTATCCTTTTCCACAGCATTTACATTTCCTGTTTTTCACTAAATTTATTGTCACATTAACAGTTTTGTTCTCTTTGCCTTGTTGTTTTGGAAGGATATGTTCATTTCCCTTCTTTTACCACATCCTATCTGTGTGCTACTAGAAAAAGAGAGGCCTTTGCAACCTTTAGAGCTTCATTCAATATTCCCAGACTGTCCTACGTTGACAATACTTAGCAAAGAAAGTAAAGAAATGTGTGCTTGGTTGATTATATTTCTTGGCAATACAGTTTATGAAATCTGTTTATTCCCCTTTAAATGGCACCAAGTTTGTGGAGTGCTTTGTATGGAATACAAATCAGTCCTGTGCGAAATTGAGCCACAATTATTTAAAAAATGGTTAAATAAAGTTTCTTGGTAAATCAGTGTAAGCAAAAGGAGACATATTTAGAGTTTTGACATCACTATTACATTCCCTTTATTTCAAAATTGCCATCTCGGCCATCTTACTTGTCGAAGGTGCATGAAGCAGAGAACTCGGTTGTCTTCATTTTAGGACTCCGATGAAAGCAAAAATCTGGCTTCTGTCCTCTGCCAAAAAGACGACACGAGACAACACAGGACCATTGTCTTCCTGAGATCACATGCTCACCTCATCTCGTCATATTGGTCTGACTTTCTTGAGACAAAGAAACAAAGAATTGTTTTTATCAGCCAGTATGGTTAAAAAAAAAAGAAGTTATTTTACCCTCATACACTTGAAAATTATATCAATATCTGTGACAAAGACAATCAAGTCAGTCTTTAATTTCTGCTCATATTTAATAAAGCTTTTATGTGTAAAAATGTTATTCTTAATTGTACTGACAATAGGATATATATATATATATATATATATATATATATATATATATATATATATATATATATATATATATATATATATATATATTTTATTAACTTCACATTTGAACCAATAAAATTATTGCCACTATTAACAACACAAAGCTTTTACATGTGCAAATACTGTGAGGGCAGTCTTTATGCACAGCTTTGTATGTGCTCTGTTCCACTGTGAGCATGTCTTATTTCTGTTTTTCTTATTAAAGCTTCTTCTAAAGGTTGCTGCTGAAATCAAAGCAACCCCGCACTGTAATAATCTCCAGTAGAGGTATTAATTTCCTCGTCTCCGTCAGTGAAGGGTCAATAATTAAAAAGAACTAGAAAATTCCACAGAAATTTTAAGGGGCCTGCCAAGTGTGCCCTCCGCTTTAACCCCAGCGTTTCAAATTAGCCGTGAAAAAAACATAAAAGCATGTCTGACATACTTATCCCACCACTAGAACACAGTAACTGTAAATATTGTCAGGTGTGTTATGAAAATATGAGTTACCATTGGGAAGCAGAATATAAACCCCAAGTCAGTGAAATTCAATCTGAGACCGACGACTATAAGCTTCGCACATGTGGTTCTTACTCATGGTCCAAAATAAAAAACATGAATAAAGTTGGTAATAGTTAATTTCTAAAAACTATTTCAATTTTCTTAGTAAAGATTTTAATTTACACTCAAAAATTCAGACAAGTATTAATTTTATGTAAGCAAAACATGAATAGTCACACGAAATATGTATTCTTCCCACAATGCATTGTGAGATCTGATTCAGCGCTGTGGGAATACTCACTGCCTCTGTCTAGGGCCCGTTGCTATGGTAATTAATGATCTGCACCTGGGCTGGCTCTCTCCCTGGTTTCTATACTTGTGAGACACCCAGCGTCAGTCTCCAGGACCCTGACAAAAAACCATAAGCCCTAGGAAAATTTTGAAAATATTTTACAGGAGCAGGCATGTGTATCTATGTCATGACCAACTTTGAGATAAATAGGCCTCTATTTATGCCTGTGAGGGGGAGTTAAACAGAGTTTTGGAGTCAGACCTCCACTTTCCTGTGTGTGTGTTTCAGAGAGAAATCTTAGTGATGCTGTGAGACATTCAGCCTAAACTTTTGTCGTTTTTCTCAATTTATGTCGTCATTTTTACACAGAATCCCAATAAAAGTAATAGCTCACTTCTCGGCATCGAGCCGCACGATTTGATACCACTTTTGTGGGGGTACACGCAGGGCTCCGAGCCGCATTAACGGTGACGGAAGAATAATAAATAATAATAAAGAGACATTCTATTGGGTGTAGAACAATAGGTGCCTGCCATGCAATGCATGGAGGCAGTGTCTGACCTGCTTTGCAGGTCAGTCACTGCTCTCCCTATGCATTGCTGGCAGGCCCCAAAAAGTAGGATTGTTTACTTCCGGAGCAGCGTCCCTCGGTTCCTCCTACCGGAGATCAGCTGCATCGGAGGAGGAAAAAAGCGGAGGGGAGGAGAAAGGAAAAGGCAGCAGTGGCAGCAGCAGAGCCCACCGAGGAGTACGCGAACCCACCGGAGGAGCAGAGGAGGTGAGTGATGTGCTATGAAGGGTCATTTTTCGCATGGATACCTGAAAGTTGTTTCGCTCTGAACGCAAAAAAGGAAGACAAGAGAAAGCGGTCAACTTTATTTCTTATATACGACACCGAAAAGCGGAGGAATCTGAGGGGGCCCGCTGTGTTGCAAACAAGGTGGAGGGAGAGGGAAGGACTCGGAGGCTGCAGCGGCAGATGACTGGGTGTCTTTACATGACCCCGCTGCAGCTCCACTCACTGCGTCTGCTCCTGTAGCTTTTTTTTTTTTTTTTTTTTTTGAGTTGTTTCTGAACCGGAGAACGAGACAATCTGAACACAGCCGGGTTAAATGAACGCGTTCACCGCTGAGCTTTTAACACTGGCCGTACGCACCTCTGTTCCACGCAGGACACGCACACAGCGGCGTGCGTGGAAAAAATATCCCGTTTCCGAGAGCTCCGAGCTCCTTGAGCTGCTCCGGTCTAATTCTAAGCAAAACACCACCAGGCTACAACTACATAGTTTTCTGTCATTCAATCCATTTTTAATGCAGCAAAACTAATTCCAGCTTGTCTATAACCTATGTGTACATCCATATTGTTTAGGTTAACTTTAGTTGCTCTATTTCTTTTCATAAAAAGACAATCGTGGTTTAAATGCATGTTTTAACTTGTTAAGTAGTGTTTATGATGATGAACTACTGGGGCTGGTAGATTAGGTGTTTCAGAAGAGTTATGTTTTAAGAATTATTTTTATTTGTTTTGACGATCATTTACTTACTATAACTATGCACTTAGTTAAGAAATGTACTACAATCTAAAAACAAACAAACAAACTTATTAGAATTCATTTATAACTTGCGATTGCTACCCAAATCATGTATGTACATCAAAAATTCAGACAGTGTTTTAAAATGGGAAATTTGTGGTAATCTTTTACTTTCCTCAATTATTATTAAAACTTGTGGAAATCTCTGACCCAGAATCACCCCAACATTTTGTTCAAATGTTTTCAATAAATGTCTCTGATGGTTGATCTTTCTTTTTAGCAGCTACAATAAATGGCTGGCTTTATTAATGGCTTGTAGTAATTCTTATATTCCCCCTAAAATTTTTTTCTGTTAGTGTACAAATGGGATGTTTTCACCATTTCACCCTTGATTAGTTTGATTTAATAAGGAGTTTTCTTAAGTGGAGGTCTAACAATAGCTTGCATCCTCTTTGTTTTGATAGGACTCTTCTATAATTCAGCTTTCTACTGTTGTAATATTTGGCTCTTAGCGCTCCAGACAGGCTGAAAGCTGCCGTGTCCAATAAGGTGTCGGTCCATCAATTCTCTTTCATTTTGATGCCGTCTTAAAATTTGGAAAACATAACATACCTCACCCCACATGCCACGGGTGCAAAACTGCTGCAGGCACACAATGCTAGTATAGAAAAGTTTGCGGTATTAATAAACAAATAACCTCCGAAATGACTAAATATGCTAGTAAAAGTGTTGCAGTCAAATTTTTGAGTTGCAGAATAACATACAGATAACAACGCATCCGGAAAGTATTCGCAGCGTTTCACTCTTTCCACATTATGCCATGTTGAAGCCTCATTTGAAATTGTATTAAATGTAAAATGTACATTTTTTTTGTAAATGCATTAAACATAGAAAACCAGGAAATCACATTGACAAAAGTGGAAAACGTGAAGCGCTGCGAATACTTTCTGAATGCACGGTACTGCACAAAGTTCAGCATTTTTCCTCACTCATTTCAGAAAGTGAAGACCAAAATCTATACAGATTCATCACATGTAGAGTGAAATATTCCAAGCCTTTATTTCTTGTAATTTTATTGATTATGGCTTACAGATAATGAAAACCCCAAAGTTCTGTGATGGAAAATTAGAACACTGTGAAAACGTTAACTTCTGGAAACTCGTGTTGTTACACTAATTGGATAGTTAACTGAAAACACCTTCAAAGGTTTCCTGAGCCGTCAAATAGTCTCTTAGTCCGGGTTAGGTTTATGGGGAAGTAGTCTTATGTACAGATGTCCACAAGATGCCTTTTGAAATCACAGAAGCCACAAAAGGTAAATTCCCAAAGAAAATGGCTCTTCACAGATTTTTCTATTAAAAATATATCCATAGAAAGTTGAGTGGTAGGAAAAAGTGCACCAGGGAAAACTGCTAAAACGGCCATTGCTGCTCAAGTACCCAATTCTAAATATTTAGTTTGAAAGCAAAAAGGTGTCTTGGTGTTTCTTAAATTAATTTACCAAAGCTCTTTTACAGTTTAAACAGGTTGTTACTCATTTGTAATGCGTTTAAATTTCACCAGCTCGCCACAAATGACTGAGCCTCGTGTTTTCTCCACTGTAGCTTTCTCTGTAGGGCTGCAATTTTAGCACCATAAATGGCGTATTGTGAAACGAACAGGGAATACATAACAGTGTTTCTCTTGACTTGCACATAATACCGGAGCAGTTTGTTGCTGTATGGGCTGCGCAGCCCCTGAGAGCGAGGCCAAGGCTTTGCATTGGTGCTTGGTGCTGCCTGGACCCCGGCTTGCTTAATCGCTTCCACACTTCCTCTGCTTCTTTTCTTGCCAGGTCTTTCAGATAATACACTTGTTTGTTTTATGCAAAAGCGAAGTCGCTTATCTGGTTGTTTATGTGTTTTCATTTGAATGTTGTGGAAAACCTTCCTGTTTTTGTTTTCTTGCTGGTAGGGAGGGGCTGAACGGGGATCGTATGTTTTTGTTCCTTGGCCCTCTCTAAAAACTTGCAGGAGCCCTGATTGGCTTTCACACGGGTCGGCTTTGTAGCTCATGTTGAGTCTGTTGTGTGTTTTTGACTAAAGTTGTCAAAAACACCATCTACCAAAGGAATTGGCTTTTTTTTTTCTGTTTTTGGACCGCGCCGCTGGGATTTCTTCTCTCCCGCCGTGCCTCTCTCTCCTGGTTACCGTGGCGCCGATGCATTTGTTTTTGCATCACATTTGCACTAACGCGCGTCCTCCCCACGCGTACATTCAGGAGTTCATAAAACACGACAGTCTATGTGATACACTGAGATTTTTAAACATTTTCCTCCTCTATTTTATGCAGTGATGATAATCTGCACGTCAGGCTGTGGTGGTGATCTTTCTGCATTCTTGATTTGTTTATGCTGTGGCTTTTGGTTGGCTTGGTGAAGTTGTGCAAACCACAAAATTGAACGTGTCAGTGGCTGCTGCAACCACCATAGTGGAAATGCAGCACTGTCATCCTCTTCCTGCACCGTCTGTCTCGCCTCCCTTTCTGTCCTATCGGCCTCCTCTCCAGTCTTCTGCTCTTCATTCAGACCTGGCTTTAGTCTGCATGATGTCATTGCTGATTGCTCAAGACTCCTGGGTTGTTAAGTTGGTTTATACTCGGCCCCTCGTTCTATTTCCTGCCCCCCTCTTCCTCCCTTTCTCTCTCCCCGACTTCATCCCTCTTTTCCTCGTCACGAACCCCCTCCCCCCCTTCGGCATTTTTCTGTACGACACCAGGAGTTGCTGAATATGGAAAAAGTGACTTGGACATTTATGGGCCGAGTTTTGGGCCAAGCACTGCATTCTGTTCCCTGTGTGCCTGTTTGTTTCGCCCTGCACTTATGAAAGTGCCTCAGTTTGTAAAGCGGCCCCTCCTGTGCATAGTTTCTGTCACTTCTCTTATGTGGAAAACGAAAAAAAAAAAAGCACACGGGCACCTTCGAGCACAAAACACATCTGTGTCGATTAAATTCGTTAGCTTGTAAAACATAAAGCCGTCCTCTACTTCTCTTTGCAGATTGAATGTATTTGTTCAAAACAAACAAACCTATACTGTTATAACTTTCTCTACTTTCTCTCACTTTACAACCAAATATTAATTTGTATTGTATCAAGGTTTTATGAGCTAGACCAGCACAATGAAGCACAAGATATGGATAGAAATGTGGTTTTAATTCCCCCTCCCATATGAAAAATATTACAGTTGCCCCCCCCCCTTTTTTTTTTCTTTGAGAGCCCCAAAAGAAATTCAGTGCAACCAATTCCCCTCAGAAGTAAACTTGGTCCTCCTGTGTGTAATTTAATCTCAGTTTACATAACGTTGTTCTGTGAAGGCCCCAGATGTTTGACAGAGAAAATCGGCATCGTGGAGTGTAAGGAACACAGCTATTATGTTCTTAAAAAAAACCCGCCAAACTGTGAACATTTTTTCTTTGGTTGTAATAATTTATATTGGCAAACTAGCATTGACCACACATCTCAGAAAAATGGAGAAAGTCCCTCACCTCAATGCTGGAGGCTTGGACTTTGATTTTTTTCCGTCAACCCTTTCTAATACGGTACCTCAAAAAGCGCATAAAAAACGTTTATTGAATCGTGGTTGTTGAAAGGCTTGGTGAGAAGAGAGTTAATCACAGATGCAGCTAAGAGGTCCCTGGTATTTTAGGAAATCCAGAAATGGAAAGTTGATGAAGCTCAATGTGGATGATATTGGAAGAAAACCTGTTAGGAGGTGCTGAGCGTTTGAGGCTGAGGTGAAGAATCACGTTCCAGGAGTAACTTGTTCTTTCATTAGAAGATCATTCAAAGTTCTGACCTGAATCTAATTTAGAGTCAGTGGTAAGACTTGAAAATGAATGTTTAGACTCTGACCATCCCATCTGACTGATTATAAAACTATTTTGCAAAGAAGAAAGGGCAATCGTTTAAGTTTCTAGATGTACAAAGCTGACACAGACATACCTCTAAGAAACTTATGATGTCAACTTTTACACGTGATTCTAGAAATTATTGACAATGGGGGATGGGGTGGGGAAGGGATGCATAAATGTTTTAGGTTTTGGATTGTAAGTAAAGAATATGAGGAAACCATGAATAGTTCTTATTTAAATTCCCAGTTGTAGGCCACTTTGTGTCAGTCGGGCAAATAAAATCCCAATAAAACACATTTGGAGTTCGTGATGAAATTTGAAGGTTGAAGGGCTTGGAATGCGTTTGTGTTTGGAGTAGAGATTTCCTAGCCTCGCGGCCCCAGCCCGCGAGTCTGTGTGTGGCCGAGGTCATGGACAACACCTAGTGAGAACGCTCAGAGGTTTGCATGTGGGTGCACGCTTGCTTCCCTGTGGGTGTGTGTGAGAGTAATCAGATAAAGAGGGCAGAGATCAACAATCGCCGCCCTTTTCCCCCTGAGAAACAATACTACCGATTTACCATGACCAAATTACGTACAAACGCCGATGTTTGTGTGGATATATATATATATATATATATATATATATATATATATATATATATATATATATATATATATATATATATATATATATATATATATATATGTATACAGTATTTTTTTTACATAAATATCAGATTAAGAACAACAGAGAGCAAATGCGTCCCAGGCCTGTCAAGTTGATGAGATTGCTGCACTGCAGTTTCTGCAGATTCATAAGCTGCTGTGGTCCAGGAGACTGTAACGCACGTTGTCAATCCTTCTCTTCGCTTTGTCTTTCTACCCCTTATCGATGTTTCTCAATGGGGTTATTGTGCTCACTGTCAGGCAGGCTGGTGTATGTGTACGTGTGTGTGTGCGTGCGCGTGTGCATTGTTGTTGCAGGGAGCAGACAACCGTGAGGTGTGTTTGAACAGAGAAGGAGCACAGAGGCCCTGTTCATCCTGCAGGCTGTGAAAATGAATGATAGGGCCCCCATCTCCCTCCCCTCCACCCAGTCTGTCCCTCTGTCTGTCTGCTTTGACAGATTTTCACCCACTTCATTTTCTGTTCTACATTGCGTCTTTGTTTTCTGTCTTCATATATGTGTGTGTGCGTGTGTGTGCGTGTGTGTGCCATGACAGCCCTCACTGAGCAACTGTCTTCTTGCTGTCAAATCTGTATTGAAAATGACTCATGAGTATGCATGTTGCTCTGCCTGCAAATTACCTGTGCAGGCAGACCAGGATGAACTTTTTGCACACAAAGGCGGCCCCCGTCTCTTCGACTCCCAGCAGAGGCAGATTTATGTTCCCACCCGGTGCACACACATGCTCACACTTTCTCATCCACTCTCTGTTTACATGTTTCTGTCTCTGATGTTGTCTTTTCTGCATCGCTGCACTTTCACATGCGTACCCCCCGCCCCATTGTCGGCGGTTCAGCTGCGTAAGGAGTTTTTTTTTTTATTTTACCTTCCTCTCTCGCTCTTAACTCTGACTTCATAAACACAAACATATTGTCATAAGAAGTGGAGGCTCAAACGTGATGAAAGAGGCAGTAAAGGCCAAAGCCACTTGGTGCCTCTGTAAGCTGGCCAGCTGCAGCGAGTTTGACGATTGCTGTGGTGTCTCAATGAAATACTTGAGCGTTCTCCAAAGTAATGAAATCTAATCTTTTGCCAATAAATAGCACTTAAGCACTGTTGAGGTAGGAAGGTATTTAATTCAATTCAGTTTAGTTTATGTATATCAGATATCAGATATACAACCAGCACGGCCTCAAAAAGGAATTTTACAAGACGGACAGATCCAGTTTATATCCAGAAAATATGTAGTCAGTCCAGTCGAGTCGTACACCGTTACAGACGTTCCAATTTGATCCTGAGAAATAAAACTCAGCAATCAAAATCAGTTTATTATGGTAACTGATGAAGCTTTCTACCACAGAAAACGCATCACACTGCATTGAGTCACTGACTTTGCAGCAACGTCTATTGAACCAGAATGTAGCAACAGTAAGCATATGGTGGGATCCAGTTGTTAACTGTACAGCAATCCTTCATGCTTACAATGCAAGTGCGCAGAGTGGAAAAGAAGCTTATCTTCTATGATTGATTCTGATACGTTTTTGGTTTTTTTAGGCTGTGTGAGAGAGCAAGACCTGAAGCAGATAACGGAAAGGCTGCAGCATTGCTCGTCTTCACCTCTCATGAGCTTTCAGGCTCTGTTTCACAGATCTTAGATTGTGAAATTTTGACTGGAAATGTCTGAGCTAAAGGAGGGCTTTGCATGCTTCAAGGCAGAGTCGGAGATATTTGTTTTGTCTTGCTGCTGGTCATACTATCTTCAATTACGTGATTGAATAAACTTTTTTCATTGCTTCACAAACAAGCAAACAAAAAAAAACAACAACTGAGACTTGAAATAAGCCACAAAATTCAGATGAGTGCATCTGAAAACATCTTTTAAATTTGTTTTTTTTTTTATTTGAAGATTTAATTTGGATTGCATCTTGTTAAGAGAAGGTTTTCTGGCTTGTTGCAGCTAATTTTAGAGATGTTGTAAGGGTTCAAAAATCAAGGCTCTTAGCTCACTGGGTCAAAATGTATGCCATCTGCATACAATTATGAATGCTTTTATAATCTTTTACATGTGGGAAAGCAATACTCCTCCTTAGCTGCAGCTGCAAGACACTATAACAGAAAGCAAAACAACAAATGACTCAGATGAACTCTGATGTCAACCTTTTAAAAGATGAGTGACTATTTTGAGTTTAAGATCTCAAAGAAAGACTATGTAGGCCTGCAAGGATTTATCAGTGTAATCAACTACAGAAGAAAAATATGCTACCGTTAAATTTAACTGCTGGTACGTCTCTTAACCACTAAAGACAATTTTTGGGGACAGTATTGTTTCTGTTTCGCGACATCTAGTTGAATGCAAACTGTGCAAGGCAGAGTTGTGTGTTCATGTTTGAACTGCTGCAATGCACGACCACCTGAAAGGCAAACACACAAACTACGGGTGGGCACCTTTCAGTTCATTAAGACAAACACTTCACACCAAAACACATTAATCATTGTGTCGCTCTTGCTGAAGATTATGACATTATGACTATGAAATGGACATCCCCAAGCTTTTATTTACTTATTTAATTATGGCACATCCAGACATCATGAAGTCCAAGGATGAACTCCTGGAGGTCCACTGTCTTTCTGATAACTTGCGTGATTTCACACAAGGAAGCAGTGTCGTCTAAAAGTAAATCCATAGTTGTACTTCTAATTAACTTCAATGATCAGTCAACCTATCAGAAGCTTTCAAAGCTATGACATCATCACGTGGGTTTGCTTAGTTTATGTAAACCTGTGACTTTAAAAAACAGAAATAACTTCTCTATTGAAATAGAAAGCATTTTAGTAATCCCAGTGACCTAAAACACTGACTTTAGTCTGACTTGATATCAAGACAGTGAGGAGAAACAAACTTCAGATATATATATAGTAGAAAGCACTCTGTAGAAACAATTGTCCTCAACAATGATTTCTTTCCTAGATGGAGAGTATATTCCAGTGGCATTCACAACAATGCAACAAAATTACTCTGGATTCTCCCGATGGCTGGCTTTAAAAGCTGTGAGAAAGATCACCCAAACGGGATCTCACAGATAAAGATGTTTTGCTTCAAATGTCACGTTGGTGCAATAAAAAAAGCAAAGCGCTGTTCCCTGCAGTAAGCAAGCCATTTCTGCTTTTTATGTCACATTTTATGTGTGTTTTAGTTCGGTCCTACTTGGCCTCAGACTGAAATGATTGTTGTGACTTTTTCCTCCCAGATGGAGAATGTATTTCAGTGACTGTATTGTTTTTGCTTAAGCTAACTGTAGCATAGCCTAGTAGCAAGGCTTATCTTCAGTGCCAAGTGCTGCAAAATAGATTGCTGTCAAAGTCTGTTTCCCCTCAATCTTATTCACAAAGGCCATTTGGATTGAATTATTCCCAGAAAATGTCTGCAGCTCTCTGAATATACTGCCACTCTATGAGACCAGAATCTCATTTTCCAACATGTGCAGTGCTGGTGTGCAGTCAGCATGGTAACAACTTTTGTGTGGCCACAGATGTCTGTAGAGGCTCAAGACAGCCAGATTCCTGCAATCAAGAAAAAACCCTTCCTGGCGAGCTTCAAGTCCACTCGAAGCCAAGGCTCGAGCTCGAGCTAAAGGCGCATACGTGTGAGTTATCCACCAGCAAAATGCGACACTGGCAGGCAGCTAACTGTCATTGCCTCAGGTTTTATTGTGTGTTTTATTGTGGACTTGTTAAGTTCTTCTGTAGAAGCGATAGGCTTTATACTTCATCAAACTAAGTACTGCTCTTTTACACATGAATGAAATATCTGATTTGTCAAATGATGCTAAAAATGGAACCCATGACAGCAGGATATTTACGTTCAATCTCACGCTTGGCAAGTCACAATTTCTTTTCAAGCTGCTTCTACAAATGATGGCTTTACTAACTTAAAGCAAAGAGAAAATACTTGGTGTATCTGGCCTTCCTAAATAGGGTCTGAGTGCATTTTTGTGCCGTTGCTCTGTGATCTTTTACGACAGACAGAGGTTGAAGGATCAAAAGGATAAAGCAGAGCAGCAATATTGTTCCAGTACATTTAGCCTTCCTGTTATCTACTGAAGCCTTCTCCAAGTCAGTTTGCTTCCCCCTCTTTTCAGGAAAACATCTTCATGGCTTTCCACATTCGTAGTAAAGGAGATTGAATTTAGGCAAACATGTATGTTTTAATTTAAGTATTTAAAAAAGTGGCATGTCAAAAATTACAGCCTTCTTGACAATGACTAGAAGAATCGTTTTTGGCATTATAGCAGTCGAATGCTTTTAGTTACTGAGCAGCTTCGTGTTTGTTTCTACTGTTATTTTCATCTTTGTCTCCACGTCTGTTCTGGGGTTGGAAGTTGCCTTTGCCATCCCCCTAATCCTCCCTCAAAACGTTTTGTAGGAGATTGAAGTTGGGTCTCTGGCTGGATCATTTGAAAACATCAACATCACCTTCAGTCAGAAGAAACATTAAAGGAGGAATTTAAAACTAAACCTGCCAGGTGTATAATGAATGTTCAGGCTTAAACGTAGTAAGGGAATTGTGGTATCAACACTCTTAGAGTGATTGCTTTCTGGCCTATTTTCTATTACAGCACGATATTCATACCAGTTGGGGATTTATTAGTCTGTTATCCCAACATCATTCATTCTCACCTTGAAGAAATCACGGCTAATCTGCAATATTTCTTTTTAATGTGTGGGAAATAGCACAGTGCTTTGCATACTGTAGCTTAAACCCACAGACTTGCTGCATAAAATATCCTTTCACTGTATCCCACCTGATGTTTGCATGCAGTGGTTTTTGTATAACAGTAATAGTGAATATAAACGCTTCAGATTTGAATGTGTGTACTTACACAAGCCTATATACAGTCCTACTGTTCAATGTTTGATTGCATTAATTATAATTTGTAACTTGCACAGAGAAGGCCTCTGTAGCTCTGCACAGTCTGTGCTGTTTGTCAGATAAGACACAGCACCAACCAGTGAAAAAGCCCACATAGCCTATAATTTTCCCATAAAATGTTAAAATATTGCATTATTTTCATAAGCAGTAATTACAAGTAGAAACTAAAATGTGGTAAACTGCAGAACTTCATCTGTAACTCAATGTTTCTTGTTTCTTCAGTAATGTGACATAAATATTAGAAAGCCAGTGCCAACGTTAACTAATGTTGACTGCTTGAGCTGCATTTTTATGCCTTTAGTAATGTGACTTGATAAGAGCAATATTTAAGCACACTGATGTTTTCAGAGCTGCTTTATGTGTGTTGCTAGACCTGTCAAAATAATCAATAAATCAATTAATTCCATGAAAAATTAAAACAAACTCAGTTACTTACTTTAGCATGATTTATCATTTACCTTCCCCCCTCTGAATGATAAAAGTCTTCAGTTTGGTTCTTTGGTCTCAACTAGCCCTGTTTTGAAGGACAGTTTTGTTTGCAAAGACTTCAAAATTCATTTTATTTGTTTATTTACTTTGGATATTTAAATGGTCTTCCAGTTCTGGTGTTAAATGTTCACTAGAATTTGAAGTTTACTGATCTTCTAGAATGTGCTCTTGCATTATTGTTTTACCATTATGTTACTTTAAAAATGGTCTCAAAACAGCAATATTATCGTTTATTGCAATAACCTCTGGAACAATTTATCATCCAGAAAAACGTGTTATTGTGACAGGCCTACGTGTTGCTAGATCTGTTTTAATCAGATTCCTGTCAGACATGAACAGAAAGCTCAAACATGATAAATCACTAATGGACTCGGTGTCCATTCTGGATGTAATGTTGTGGTTCCTGTGTACAATTCAAACCCCTTTTATATCAGTAATTTCACAGGGTTTGTTGATGCAGCTTTTGTCTTGTTGCGTTTGGCAGATTTGCTTTTATTATTTTGCCCATAAATTAAAGTTTGTTTTAAACAGTTCTTTGCATGAGTCAACTTGAAGGCAATGGTTTCACAGGTCCATTTTTATAGTTCTTGTCACAGCTTAATCTTACTATACTTAGTGCACTAAAATAAACTGCGTTTCACCATCTACTTGACAGATTCATTACAGGGTTTGTTGCACTGCTGCTTTTTCACCACAGGCTGGGCTTTTATAATCATGTCTTGATGTTAAAGTTGATGATGTTGCCCACCTCCCATGTGAAACATTGAGACATCCTCCTCTTTACTAGGTGTCTTAAGGGCTCGCTGCTTCCTGCTCTTCCTTCTGTTGGAACAATTAACCCTCACGCTGAAGGCCGAAGCCTGAATTGAATGAAACACATTCCTGCTCTGTGAATGCTCAGGATGTTAGGTCACAGAAACCTTGAATCACAGCTCCGGTCCTTGTGGTCGTTTAGGTTTCTGACTCGAGTCGCTTTTTTGCATTTAGACTCAACTGAGTCACTGGGCAAGCATGTGATGACGTTCCAGCCTCTTCATGAAATCTTTACATGGAATTTATTAAATAGTAATGCAGCTGCAGATTATGTCATAAAGTTGTTACCTTATCAGTGTGCCAATAATCACAATAAGCACTGTTTGCAGGATATATTAGGTTTTTATATAACGGGACATGCGTTGGCAATCTGCAAATAATTTATGTGGCCATTCATTTTTGATGAACAAACTTGAAATAGTTTTAAGTTGACAAAGTTCTTAACATTGCTAACGGCTTGCTACGACATAATGCTATATTTAGAAGTTCTGTAGCTAGCGTTTACCTTTTAAGAAATAGCATCTGAAAGTTTTAACCCTCCATGGTCTTGATGTCCGAGTTGGGAAGCGAGGCCTGGCATGTCCCGTCAGACCATCAGTTGCTGAAACCACACACACAAACAAAATGTTTAAAAGCACTCAGGGTCAGTGCGACTCCACCAGACCTTGCACAGGGTAAAAAAGCTTGTGGGGTCCAATGAACCTGTCTCCTAAGAGCGCAGGAGAGTTAATAGTATTTGTCTAACATTTTTAAAGCAGGTTACCTAAACACTAATGCACTGACTTTAGCTCTGTTGTGCAGTTTTTTTTTTTTCTGACAGTTTTGGTTTGGAGGCTCATTTGTCTTGAAATCTGAGTTCAGTCAGAAATGTTTGTTGCACATTTTTGGTAACAACATTAAAAGGGATGGTCAGAAAAAGAGGAGGAGGAAACGATGACATGAGCAAGAGGATGGATTAAGAGCATTAGAAACACAGCGACTGTTTTAGTAGTCTTGTTGGTTTCATTGGCAGACAAGGGACATTCTTTCTCCCTTGAGTCATTCTTTCTGATCCACTAACTCTGCCTTGATATCTTTTTCTCAGATGCTAGCACACTTTTATGTAAAACCTTATTTCCTTTCAGAGATTAAAATCTAGAAAATCTGCAAACTTAGGCTCGGCTGTGATGCTACGCCAATCTTTTGAGATACAGTTTGCATTTTTTAATGTAATGTGATTAAAAAAAAAAAAAAAAGCATGTTGAAATCACTGACACTCATAGACTAAGTGCTGCGTCGTTTATGTCTAGACCTCCCTCTCCTCTCGGATGTCCTGCCACATCACAGCTATATATAGGATGGGTCTCTGTGCTCCCTCTGGGCTCGCCTTGAATCTGACAAGCCTTTTGTGCATGTCTGTCTGCCCGTCTGCGTGCTTTTGCTTCAAGTGGAAGACTTTTTAATATGGCTCCTCGTCTTGTTCATTGTGAAATGAGAAAAGTACAACCACAGGGAATTTTGCTTCAAGAGCTTTGTCTAATAAGAAAACAGAAAACACAAACTTGCCTTGTCAAAGTAAAACTATAACCTTAAGCAGATATAAGCACTTGGACAGCAGTTTATTTGAAACGCAATAACGATCTTGCCTTAATAGCATCCAACTCTCTTTTGCCTCAGGTCCTGTTTCTTAAGCAAATTGGGCCACGCTGTCTTTGATTTTAATAGTGTAGATGTTTTTATGCTGCTCTCTGGCGGCAGGGTTTCTGCTCAGAGTGCCGTCTGCTGCAGGTAGAACAGTCTGAGTGGCAAAATGATGTTATCATTGGGGTATTACCAGGATACACACAATGATATCTGTGAAACTTCAGGCAAGTCACTTTTTTTTTTTTTTAATGTGTATGATGGTCATTGTTGTAAAACACTTCTGCTTATTGGGAATGATGACACGTTTGTAGGAATTTAGATTTGATTTAAGCGCTGCTAGCAAGTGTGGCCTTTAGCTCTTTGAGCTTCAATAGAATCTACTATTGTGCTGAAGCAAAAATAGGCAACATAAAAAAATGTTTCAGTTTAAAATAACTTCATAAAGCTTTCATACTTGTATGAGTTATTTGTAAATATACCTCACTGTCGCTAATAATTGGAGTTGCAGAGGATACTGAAATTGCAATATCAGTGAATTGACTCTTGCAATTACAAAGGACTGCTTGGACACAATATTTGAATACTACAACTCAAGTGTCATGCATCTCACATAAAAAAAACAAAAAAAACAAAAATACAGGTTGGTGTTGCAGAGATCTGACAGTGGTTAGATATGGTGCATTCAATAAGTGGATAGAGATCCAAATTTGATATTTAACATTTCCTGTCAGGTGGTGTTATGCAAGAAAGAAAAAAAGCAACAAAAAAAAACCAAAACAAAAAAACCAAACAACAACAAAAAAAAAAACTACATTGTATTGCAGGGTGTAAAGATAGAAAAAAAAATCCAGGAAAAAAAAAATCTGTGATATATGTATATATATATATATAAAATAATTACAAGCAGGTGTACTCCTGCTGTTAATTAGTGCTTTCAGCAGTGGGGTTGGGAAAGAGTTTCCTCATTAAGCAAAGTGGACTTGGCATGGCTTGGTGTCTTCCATTTATCATACTTCTAAGAGGTAAAAGATAAATGGGAATGTTGCAGGGTTGCATTACACACAGTCATCAGTTTGCCCGAAGCAGGATAATGTTTGACGCTTTTGTTGCAAATGCCCCTCCACCCCCTCTTTATTACAGGATATTAAGGGATTGACTTGTTAAGTGTGTCAACAGCCTTTATTCTATTCATCTTGCCACATAAGAAAGTGTTGACTGATGCAAGGGAGTAAATGTAAAGAAACTCCTTGTTTTTGTCCAACTGATTAATTTTGGTCAAATAAGCCTCTCATTCCTTCCTTCATGTTTTATTTGCCTTGTCATTGTTTCAGCTCATAGTTTGCACTTGGTCAAAGGTTACTGTGTGCATAGACACATGTGGTCACAATTGATCAGCACTTGAAGGTGTTTCAAAGGGGCACGGTGCATTCATGTGTGCTTTCTGCACTTCTTTTGCCCCCAGTTACCCTCATCCACTCAGACATGCCTGGGATTCTTTGGCACACCCTAAAAATTCCTCACGCCTTTCTTTTTTTTTTCTTTTGTTTGTGGTTATTTTTTTTTTTCTCTTTTACTCCCCCAACCATGAAAACCATAACAGCAGTAAATGATATCTTTAGCTGTGCGACTACAGCACATTGAGGCACTCATTTATTCAAAACACAGAATGCTTGAAGCCTTGAAGTCTCCTTTTAACTTCAGCTCCACAAGTGCAATTACAGTGCAGCTATTTCTGCCCTTCCTTCACCATCGCTGTAAGCCTGCTGAGAAGTAGGTTCAAACTGTGGGTTTGTCTCTGCAAGTAAGGCCTCGGTGCGTGTTTGTCTGTACACAGGGTGGTTTGTTTAGGCTGACGTCTCAAGCAGAGTGTTGCTTTGTCTCTGTTATTTCCCGCTATTGACCAAACTCCCTCCATTCCCCCTAAAGCTTCCGCCATGAGCTGTGAAAGCAGGACCACGACGGCTGTTTTTTCCTGAGCTTCTTCCTTGTTTTCATCCATTCATTACAAGCACAAACTCACAATTAACAGGTTGCTGATGTATGACAAATTCAGGTAAAATATGCGTGCATGTATGTGATTAAAGTAGACAATAGGATATGAAAGGAATGCATTTTTAGATTTTATTTCCTGTTCCACAGTTAAGATTGTAAATAATTTGTCCGTTCATCTGTCCAATATATAAGAAACACAGAAAAAAAAGATGTAGATGTTCAATCTCTGGACTTCTTACTCAAAAGGAGGTTGTCCTGACCTCTACGCCACCAGTCTCATGCTCTTTATGTAAGGCTATACCCATATTAGCAGCTTAGTCAGTAGTGGTTCATATGGAGTCCATCATATTCAATAAATAATGTATTCTGGTTGTTTGTTAGGTTAAAATCACATTTTGACAATAACAAGCTCTAATCAGGTGTTAAGCATACATTTCCTTAAGCCTGCATTTTTGTATTAATTTTTTTTTTATTGGTCTGATGTAATATTTTAATTTGAAATGTCATGTTATGATGACATTTCACTGTGATGATTAATTATGATGACTTTCACTGAGTGGAAAGTCATCATAATTAACAGAAAGGCTGTTCAAATCAAACCTTCCATCAGTCATTTTGTCCTTCCACGTATTAATCCATTCACCACTTCTCTCCATCCTTTCGTACTTATCTGTGATTTGTGGGTTAATCGTTGACTTTGCCTTTGCATTCCTGGCCTGGTATCGTGCAGCCCGAGTACTTTTGCTTAAACATTTTAAACCCTAGAAATTTGTAATTGGAAATATTTTGAACTTTAACTTGAATTGTTTTGCTTTCTGTTGATTTTACATCTCGCTTTCGGATGAATGTTCTTAGTTGTGGATTCGTTGTTTTCAAGCCACGCGGCCTACAAGTGTTGAGGAGGAACGGGGATGAGGACAGCAAAGAAGCCAGCAAGTTTAGCTTTGGGTTTCTTGTGGAAAAATGTTCCATCCAACCTCAAAAGCAAATAGGCTGAAAGATTAGTGGATGATTCAGTGTGCAAATGTTGCAACAAATCTTTTAGAGCATCTGCTGACTTTCTGCCATTTCCTTCTTGATCCTGGATATTGTAGATGTGCTCAGACCCGTTCTGTCAACACAACAGGATGACTCCTCAGCTGTTCTCAGCGTGTGGTAAAGAAAACAAAGTCAGTTCTCAGCATACTTTCTCCATCACGTCTCGCTTCCCGTGTGCCGTAGACAGACGTTCTCCTTCCTGGCCTTCCTGGTATTTCCATCTGCGAGAAAGTTTTCTGTTATAAAACCTCCTGCTGCCAGTTAGGTGTGAACTGCAAAAATAAAAAAAATAAAAAAAATCCTCCTGACCTCGCTGGTGTTTAAAGTGTGAAAACACATTTTTCTGCCTCTGGTTACTTAAAGATCTGCACATGTAGATTTAAATTAACAGAAAGGCTCATAAAATAAATCTGCAATGCAGACTCTAAGCCATTTACTGCTTTACATTAAAACCAAAGGACTTGAAATCAATTCCTATTAATGCAAAAGTTTGTCTCAAGTAGCTGAATTAGCTGAATTTCAGCTTTGGTAAAGAGTTGAGCTGTGAGACATTTCACAGCTCGGCTGCACACAATTGTATTTTTCTTTTACTGTCATGTGGCATCGTAATTGAAGAGTGACAACATCAATAACCGTCCTTGTCAAAGGTTCTGGAAATAAATTCCACACATTGTGCTACTGGCATACACTTCATCTTGATCAAAAAGCTGAACACGCACCAATGTGGATGCTCTATTCTGTCATTTGCCATTATGTTATCATGCATCAATTTATTTATCCGTTACAGTCTAACATCTGTGTGCTGCAGTTTGCTTGCCTTGTCTGTCGCTTTTGAAACAGATGGGCTTTTCTCATGAGCACGGGGGGAGAGAGGAGGAGGAGGAGCAGGAAGATGGCTGTAAATCAGGGCAGTGGAGAGAAATGGCTGGTTTTATGAGTGTTTACGGACCTTCTTACTTATGAGAAAAGACAGCAAATCTCTGCTAAAACAAAGAAAAGGCAGAGGATCTGCCAGCCAGATTACATATGCTATCTTAAAAAGTATTTATACCCCGTGGACTTTTACATTTTGTCTCATTCGAATGTCAATGTATTGCTCAAGTTTTTTGTGCCACAGCATCACAGAGTATTGCATAACTGAAAACTGGAGGGCTAAATGATGGATGACATTTTGGATTTAATCTGACAAGAGCACCTACTTCCATGTTTGCTGTGAAGCTGTACGGCTTGCTACAAACATCAGATTTATTTACTGACACTCTGTTGAGGTTAAATTTGTGGCAATAGTGGTCCCGTTGGCAAATTCTTCTCCCTAAGCATTGGATCCCTGTAGCTCCTCCAGTTTCCATGGACCTCTTGGTTGATCCTCTCATTAAGACTCTCCTTGCCCAGAGTAAACAAAGATGGCGGACTGGGTCTAGCTAAAAAAAAAACAGTACAAAGATGCTTCCAATGTCCCCCAGACTTTCTGTTCTGCAACAGCAGTTGTTTTATCTTCTGTTGATTTTAAATTTCCCTCCGTGTTTCCGTCACCTCACTTTCTGATTGGCTAAACGTCAAATTCACTAGGCTGCGATCTTGGTTGTCCTTGGGGATCACGTCAAGCCAAGACAATCCAACCTGTTGAACATCCCCGATTTTAGATCGAAACGGTCCTGACGTCCTGCCAAGCGGGCCAGATTACTCACTGCAGGAATATCTATTAAGATGATCTTAAGAACCATCCCAATTATTGGGTTCCTTAAGATTGTTGCAATGGGAAAATCTGAACTAAACCGGTATAAAAATCTTACCATGTGAACTAGGTATAAAGTGGATTGAAATGTATTGGTAGGTTTGCAGCTGGGATGTAATCAATCGATCATTGACTGGTCTGGAAAATGCCTCATATTTGTTGCGGTGTGGAAAAGTTTAAGGGGTATGAATAGTTTTTCCAAGGTGAACGAATTAGGACGAAAAAGTTTAAGCGAAACAGGATTAATGTAGAAACTATGAAGAGTTATGCTGAAAAACCTGTGAGATAAACGGTAAGAACAGACGAGAGGGCAATCAAACTTCTGGCTGGCATCCATTTGGCTTGTGGAGCTGAAGCGGATTCTCTCATTCCAGAGTTTTGGAAAAGATTTCAGTGACGCAGGAAACAGAAACAGGCAGACAGGCTGACAGAAGAGGTGGGGTGTCAGCAGCTGCTGCCTTTATTGTTGTTTTATCCAGACTGCCAAGTTTGTCTGACACCAACATACAAGAACAGTCAAAGGTCACTGTCTTACTCCATGTAACAATGGAGATCTAATTTCCGTCCGTCTCCCAATCTGCTGATTAAGTATTTCTCTGTAGTTTTGTTTTTGAAGGTGTTTTTTTTTTGTTTGTTTTCTGACGTGGCAATAAGCTGTTTACAAGTGAGTCCATGTGGATGGCTTGCCCTCACACTTACTATTTGTGTGTGTGTGTGTGTGTGTGTGTGTGTGTGTGTGTGTGCGTGTGTGTGTGTGTGTGTGTCAGTCTCACGGTTGCCCTTCCCACATAGGAGCTCTGTAATTAAGCCCCCAAGCAGCCCCTATCTGCAGCAGAAGGCCTTTCAATGCGCCGCGGCTCGTAAGAGGCGTTGCATTCACAGACTCATCCAGTCCAGTTGGAACCCCCAACCAGATGGATTTCTGGGGTTGAAAGTTGTAGTTTTAATGTTTATCAGTTGTTCTGCTTTGCTCCAGATCTGTAGCTCAGACATCTGTGTTTGGGGCAGAAAATGACACGGCACCCCACATGTAGTCTCTACTTAGCTGCTTTAGTTTCTTTTTTTTTTTTTTTTTTGCTTCTGAAGCGCTTAGCTTGCAGTGAAATAATCACTGAGGTTGAAGCAGCAAGCTGCTTACACAAAGGCCCCTTCTGGTTCCAGAGGGAGTTCTGTGAAGTTCCCACAAAGGATTTCAAGTGAAGCATGACGCATGTTAAAAAAAAAAAAAAAAAAAATGTTCTAAAGTTTTTGCCCATACCTAACATGGATCTTAGTGGTCAAGAAACAACAGAGGCTAATGAGGAAAATTGTGGGCTTATTACGATTGATTTGATTTTGTAAGAGCATGTTCAACCAGTGTTACTTTTGGTTTGAAGGCTCAACATGCTAATTTTTTTTGACGTTATGTTGGAACTTGGAACAGGCTCGGATATTCCAGCCCGTTCCTGCCAGCAGTTAGATCATCAAGAGGAGATCCGACAGCTTACAAGCCATCAGCACCCTCATGTAACCAGTAGACGTCACTGGCCTCAAGGCAACAGTGTTATCAAATGATGGTTTTTGGCTCAATGCAAATAGTTCTAAATCATTAGCAGATTTGTTGTTTAAATCTTAATACTTTTAATATGTGGTTTGTTTGTTTGTTTTTTCTTCCACTGCTTTAGAAAAAGACGCAGATCCCTCATTGGTGTTACATCCGGTCTTTAAAAACCAGTCATTCGCAATGTTTCTGGAGAAATGACTCGCTAGTTTTAGTGGTACATCCGCCCCCCTTTTGAACAAACATGTTTTCACTCTCTCACTTAAATATATTCTCCGGTATGCAGGCTTGTTGGTGCAAGATTCAAGAAACCGAGCGCGCCTTGTAATTCTAATCCAGAAACTTTCTCTCCTCTGTGTGTGGTTGTTTCAGTCATGCATGGGTTTTTATTATGCCTGTAACATCAGACATTTATTTGCATAAGTTTTTTTTTCTCCCCTTCTCTGCCGTTCAATAACAGCAGCGGTTCCTCAAGATTCATTGCCAGGCCGAGCTCTTAAATGCTTACACCTGCCATGTTGCTCCTCATCTAACAACTGATCCAGCGTGATCTCACCTGTCCCAACTCAAACTATTTGGAGGAAGAAAAAAAAAAAAAGCATTAAAGTTTGTACAGGTGGTCCAAATTACACAGCTGCCCCTTTACATGTCGCACCCTCTCAGTGGAGTTGGTGGTTGGCCAATCAAACCAGATGCTTGTTTGTTGTGCAGTCAGAGGACAGCACAGCCTAAGTACCACATAAGTATGGGTGTCAAGTAGCAGTTGTGCAATCCCGTGGTCTGTCTTTGTTTAATAAATCTGCTGGTAAACAGCTTTAAGTGTGACATAATTTCATATGTGTTGCCTCACACTGTTTAAAACATAACGGGTATACTTGGTTGTCCAAATATGCAGTTACTCTCTTGAATCTTCTCTCATCGTCCTTGATGTGCTGTTTCCAGAAGATGCCCGGCTCCTGCTGTCTTAACTGTCTAATCCGGCTGTGAGAGGGAAACTCTGGCATATCTGTTCAAATCATGCAGCCGTTTAAAACAACTAGAAAAGCAGTATTCATTGCAGAACTAATACGGTTTTATTTACACACCAGGGAAAGTCCAGTGGCTCAGATTTGTTGTTATAATGGCACCGATGACATCTTGTGCTGCAGTAAAGCACAAAATTATTCACACTACTGGCATATTTATGTTCAGAGTAAAATATGTAAAAAAACAACAAAAAAACAACATTATTTTGTCAAAATTGATTCTATTATCTATTATTTCTTTCATTTCCTTTCAAAAACTTAATTTCTTGGTTGAATAAAAATATTAATTTTAATATTTATTTTTGTAAATGTTTATATACACATAATGAATGAAGAATGAAGCTCTGGACTAGATAAAGTGCAACTGCAGGTTATTTACCGTAGGTTTGTAAAACTCATTAATCATTCCCTACATTACTTTGTTGTGATGCCAGTTTGCTGTGTAACCTAGTTGTGCATCTTTTGAAGATGCTGAAATTCACATATGAGGTCCTGTTTGCCAAAACGGTGGGATGTTTTTATTGATTACAGACTTTCTATTTCACTCTGTCCACAGGCATGTTTCTCTGCCCCTCTCTGAGTTTTTGGTCTGGACTCCTAATAAGTGCTTTTGTAGCACCAGTTTGTGTGTTTATTATGGTGTTTGAAAGCAGAAGAAGAGGAGCTTACTGGTCTCATGTGGCATTAAGTTTATGATATTTCCAGGCAGCACATTTTTGGCAAGTCTTCATGAAATATGAGCCCTGCACAAAATTCATAAGGTGTATATATGCAAACACACAGCCATCCTGAGTATTAATGTTTGACTGTGCTTGTGAATAATTAATACCTTTTTATTTGTCGTCCTTATGTGTACCCCCTCTTCTCTCTCTGCTCACCCTGCCTCGCGCTCTGTTATTAATCCTGTTTTATGTTTTGTTCCCTCAGTGCACTGCTGCTTCAGTGGACGAAGAAGGCGCTGCGGACGACCAACATGGACCTGCAGCATCCTGGTGTTTCTCAAAAGTCATAGGTTTCTGGTAAGTATTAAGTTTTGTTTCTGCTTTTAACATGTCCTGTAAGGCATGCATTCTTGATAAGAGTCCAAGTAAAAGTCTGGTCCTGAATTAATTCTTTACAAGCTGTTGGTGTTGTTCATAATCTGTAAGATTCAGACACCGTGAGGTGAGGTAGATTCATTTTTGTTTTTTTTTGTTTTGTTTTTCCTTTTTGGTTTCTGTGATTTCTCAAGAATCCTCACAGCCTGACAGAGCTGTAGGTTTCCACAGAAACCCGCGGCAGTCGGGTTCCACGTGGATGAATGGGGTCTCTGAGGACCATCCAAGAAGTACTCAGGATTCCTTTCATTCTTCACTGATCATCCCTTTTGCTGTCTCTTTTTCTCTCTGTGGTGCTCAGATCTGCAGCTGAGTCTTCAGAGCTCCAAGCGGCGAGCGGTGCCTGTCAGTGACTTCATACCCAACAAGTAGGAAATTCACATCGAGTCTCAATATCCAGCTTTTACTTTAACCTGCTCGGTACCTAAACTCTCATGCATGAAATTAAAAAAATAAGAGCCAAATATATATATATAAAAAAAAAACATCCTTTGATTTGTCTTGTTTGTCTTGGTGTTCATCATCACTCAAAACAAACCATGTTTTCAACATTTATGCACAAGTATAATATGCTGAAATATGATCAGCATCGCTTTTTGTATGTTTGAACAATCTGCACATTTTCGAAAAAAGATATTACTGAACACAGAATTGCCAGAGATGGCCTATCATTCTTTACCTTTCACATTATTATTTAAAGCATCTTTGAAACGTTGTAAAATTAGCTGTGAAGTAGTTGTAAAAATTGAAAAATGGCAGAAAAACATTCATGTGAAGCTGATCTTTTAATCCAGTTAGTACACATAAATGATATATTTCCTGTATTTAATATAAATGAATTATTCAGACCCCTGATGCTTTAGGCTAGATCTTCATTAAGGAAGCTTGAACAAAAGTGCTTAATTTTAAATTAAAAAGTATTGAATAACTGTTGGTGAGGATTAAAGGACTTAAAATATATATTTTTTTCTAGGTAAACTATGGCAATGGAAAGCGGATTTCTGAATAATGCTGTCATCATGTGAACCTTCAAATATCCTACAAATAAGCTTTTTGTTTCTGTGTTAGTTTAAGCATTTTAGTTCACAATATTTTAACTAAACTCATTGTCAAATGTATTCGTCTCCAATTCGTTTTCTATTGCAGGTCCTCTGTCTCGTGCCACAATGATGTCAGTGGATGTGACCAATCGCAATGGCCCTGCTGCCACGCCTCCCACCTCTCTCAGCCTCCGCTCTTCACACAATCAGCTGCTCAGCGGCGACGTCATCAAGCAAGGCTCGGCCACGCCACCCAAGTGTCGCAAAAAGTACGCGCTCACGAGCATCCAGGCCGCCATGGGCCTCGGAGAAAACGCGCCACCTTCAGCATCGCCGTCTTCGTCCCCCTCGCAGCCTGCAGCCCCCAACAACCCCAAGCTGGCCAAGAACGGGACCAACCAGCTGCGTAAAGCCGGTCAGGACCACAATAAAAACACAACCGACCCCGACCCGACAGACCCCGAGTGCAATCCGGAACCGATAGCCGACGATTCCAATGTTAACACGGTTGAAGAGCAAGACAGTCACTCTCTGACGAACAACGACCGAGAGGAGGATGCGTTTGAGCTGGACGCTGAGCAGCGGCCGGGATCTGCCAGCGACGCCGAGTCGGAGCAGAAAACGGGATCTGATGCAGATTGTAACATTAACTGGACGGGCGAGACCAAGCTGAACGGCAATACGGAAGATTTAGACTTTGACTTGAGCGTTGAGGCGGAGGAGCCCGACGACATAAGCATTCTGTCCGAAAAGGAAATCCCATCGAAGATGAAGATGGAGGAAGATGAGGTGGTGGAGAAGCTGGAGGAGGAGGAGGAGGAGGAGGAGAAGAAGCCTTTGCTGATGCTGAACCCCGATTCTCCCGTGAAGGAGGGCAAAGTCTCTTCAGGTTCTGAGATCATCTCCGAACTCCAGTCCAACCTCACGCTCCTCCAATCAGAAAAGAACTCCGGGGTTCGTCCCCTGCTCTCCCCGCCAAGGCAAGGCAGTCCAGAAGACACCCGCCTGCTCTCTGCTGCCTCCTGCCCCTCCTCTACCTCCTCCTCTCCAGAGACAAAGAAGGACCGGAGGACTGGAGCAAAGACAGACTGTGCGTTGAACCGCATCCAGAATCTGAACCCCAGTGATGAAGAGCTGAGCTGGACTACCCTGTCCCAGGACAGCAACTCCCCCGAGGAGACAGGTACTCGCACAAAATCAGACTCCTGCTGTAAAGACTTTATTGTATTAAACTTTATAGCTTCTGTTGTTTGCTGGCAGATTGTTTGTGAGGCTGAGTGCCACACACTGGACTTTTTGTGTGTGTGTGTGTGTGTGTGTGTGCGTGTGTGTGTGTGTGTGTGTGTGTGTGCGTGCGTGTGCTCTGTAGTGGTTGCAGCCATCCTCTCACTGATGACATGTTTCCATTTATGGTAACTCTGTTTGTGTCAGCGCATGGAAACAGTTATGCATTTACAGAATAACAAACGCTGCAGCTCTGAGCTCTCCTGGTACTGGCCTTGTAACCTCATGGGTGGTTAGTCGGTCAGCTCTGCCCATATGCGATGAATTAACACAAAATCTCTGCCCGACTTTATTTTTCTACTAAATGCTATGGAGGTCTGATTTGTTTTTCCTTTTTTTTTTCTTTAAAAAAAAAAAAAGACCCTCCTATATTAAACACACACTTACTTTGAAAAACTGATGTTTTTCATTGGTCAGTTATTTCTTTACAGCTTCTGGGCATTAAATGTTATCTTGTTGGAAAGCCTGTGTGCGTCCCCTTTAAGTGACACCACAGTAGTTAGAAAATGCATTTCTGGGTTTAGTGGCAGAGCTGAGTGTTTGAGTTATTCCAATGAAAATCCTGCCAAATCCTTTCAACCACAGCCAAGCAGATTCTTCTGCTACTGACTTGTGCTTCATGTTTGGGTGGGCATTTATCGTATCGCTTATCACTTATCGTGATAAATTTCCTATCACGATATGATTTTTTATTTATCATTGTCACAATAAATTCCAGTTAATGATGTTTAAAAGCCCCTAAAACACTCTGTATTGGCAGGTTGTTAGTTTTACTGTTTTGCTCCACTGTTTGTCCAGTAAGGGTGTATCAATACATTTGAAGAAATTTGAAAATATGATTGAATGCAATCATTTTAGTGATACAAATCACACATTTTTATGTGACCGGTGTCCTAAATGGGCTATGATTGCCGTGCCATACAGTCACACTTTTACAGTTACCTAAAAGAAAAGTAATAAATAAGTAGTTCTTATTGCCATTTCCATGGTCATCACAATAGCACCATAAAATATTAGGATAAGTGAGTTTGCTTTCTAAGCTTTTTTTTTTTTTTTTTTTTCCCCAGTGAGGGAGATGTTGCCCCACACTATCGCACTGCCTCTACCAGAACCTGTTTGGCTTTGGCAGAGAGATACTTTTATGAGTGCAGGCAACTCATACTTAATGTACTAGCAGCTGTACAGTGTCAGACAGCAGCTTAGTCATCTGCATATACATTTCCTCATAAATGGCACCATCCAGATGTTATAGCTGATCTCGGGTCAATATTTAAACTCACTTTGTTTTCTGTTCAAGTCCTGTTCTTGCTTTCCCTCCATTAGGCTTTCAACTACAGCACTTGGACACTCATTAACGATGGCTGAGTCTGTAAAGTTTTTTTTACTTTGGCCCACAATCCAAGCACCTCTAAGAGCTAATTCATTTGCATGTTGCTGTAAATTCAGACTGTTGTGACCTTTACCCTTTTATATTTTGTGCCCTTCAGATTTTTTTTTTTACTTTTTTTGCATTTTTTTGAGAATGAGAAATCAAACGACTTGTGTTTTGCTTTATAATAGGATTTCACTTTGCTTTTTTATTTATCGCCCAAGCTCTTAGGAAATAAGACTTTGTTTGAATAAACATGTAAGGATCCATCGTTGTAATTTGAAAATGGGTCTTTTCTAATTTAAGACGTCTTTTCAAGTTCATCTGTGGTAAAACTGTGTCTGGCAGTTTCTCTCTTTGCCTGGATTTTATGTAGAACGAGCTCTTTTGTCGTCCTGTCCTCTTTCAAAGCACTTACTGCTAATGTCCCGAGCAGCATCTTTTGATATTCCCATTGTATCCTGTCAGCATTGTGTTAAAATAAGATGCTAAAATTTTCATTTGGGCCCCATCAGACAAATGAAATACTTCCGTCTTCTTCAGCCATGATTTCTGACACTGTTCACTGCCGAAAACCAATTTGTGTCCTGCGGATGTAGAGCTTTTTTTTTTTTCCCCTCCCCTGCTGCTTCCCCGATGACTCACTGTTCTGTCAAGTTGAAGACTCAAAGCGTCTGTGTTTCATTTCTTTGCAAGTTTGATTGCCAGCAGCAGATCTTTCTGAATTTCCATACCGTCTATTGAGCAACACAGTTCACTTGTCTGATCTCTGAGGCTTAATCTCAGTGTTCTTGTTTATATTTAAAGTATTGGGTTGCGATCGTATACACTGACGGTGGTAGTTGTATTGCTTTCTGTCCTGACTAATTAAAAGGAGAAAAATAGATGTTGAAAGGTGTATTTACTTATATTTTGGTGTCAAAAAAACAAATCTTGACAGCATTAACATAACTAAATCAAAATTGCTTTCAACAGTGCTATCTACTGTGCAGCCCTCTATTAGACATGTGAATAATAATAATTATAGGATTTAAAACAGTTTGCTTCTCTCATATTGCTCTATCATATATCTTCTTACTAAGATTAATCAGATTTTACCACTCTGACTTAACAAGCCCAGTTTTTTGCACTATGTTGATTCAGATTTCTCCTAAACACCTTGCTGATAAATAATACTAAATTAAGACTAATTAGCTTTGGATATTTTAATATTATTAAACAGTAATACAAAGTTCTTAGAACTGTTTTTCTTGGTCATTTAAACAGTTCTACCCAACTCTGCATTAAATGTGAAATGCATTGTCATTGAACATTCCGACATTATGGTACTTATGCTCATGCACTGGAGTTTGTCTGTTTTTTTTTTTTTTTAGTGATGCAGAGACTTTTTGTTAGAAGACCAACACAAAGTAAAAAGCTTGCAGATCCTGTTCTTTGTGCTTTCATTGTACTTCATCGTCTAAATACTGCCTTTAGGTTTAGTAGACCTCTTGCTTTGTACATTACAGACACAGTCGAAGACTTTGATGGAAAAACAGAGGCATGCAGAACTAAAGAGAGCCACTTGTGTCCTATTTAAGAAATTTCCTTCTCATTTCTCATACATTCGCCAGCTTTTTCGCTCCTTGGAACAGAAAGCAACGGGTCTTCCTCGTTTCTTAAAGACGCCGCAGCTCTTATTTGAAAACCTTCAGTTTTAATAATCGATGCTGAGTTTCAAGACGATGGACTGAAGCTGGAGGGTTGTTTACATTTGAAGATATGACGTCTCCTAGAAACAAGAGAAAGTCGAGCTGACCTCTAATCAAACCTCCATGACGACCACAACCTGCATGACTAAGAATATCCTTCAGCTGTCACATACTGTATGACAAATTAAGAGATGTTCTGGTCTCAGTTGTTTTCCAGCCCCTGATGCCCTCAGCCAGTACAGAGTCCCGGCAAAATAATTCATTAATTTTAATATTTTGGAAAGTCGCTGGCATGTATTTGCTTAAAAACACCGAGATGTTGACGGCGCCAACCGAGCCAGATTGGTGACATCAACTGACTCGCTAACTCTTTGGTTACCTAGCAACAACCTGCAGAGTAACTGGCTCTGCAACAGTTTAAGGTTCTGCCTCCGTAAGCCTCATAACAGCTTAAACATGATAAATAATGGTGTGGATGAAACGGGAACGGTCCCGTCAGTTTGGTAGAAATTCAGATATTTAACTTATCAATAATTATTGACACTGGCTGATATGAAACCCTGATATCATGATGTGGTTTTCAGCCACATCATCCGGCCCTATGTTTTCATAAAAAAATAAAAAATAAAAAATATAAAAAAACAAGTGTTGTCAAAAAACATGTGCTCTGCAAAACTGCACCATATGTCTGGTTGGAAGTACAGCTAACAAAATGAACTTTTGTGAGGGGCTTCCGAGCTGGACCCAGAGCCACCAGGGTTCAAATCAGGACATCGCTGCTTGAAACGGAGGCAAAAATGAAGCACCCACAGGAGAGCAGCCTTCTGTCGTGTGTTTTACAGTCGGTCTCGAAATGTCTTTTTAAAAACATCAGCTTTTCTTTGGCATCCTGTTGATCTGTGCTCCTCCACCTCTTCATTGCATTCCTTCTACATCTGATGCACACCAAAAGGGAAGGTGGAGAAGAAAAAAAAGGTGATCAACATTCTCATTAGAGGCTTGCTTGTACTCCATTGTTAAGTTATCACTGTGTGCTCAGATGTGCTCGTTTGGGTACAGAAAAAGGAGACGGGTTTTGTTTGATGCTCCACTTAGAAGACAACAATAACAGCAGCAAACCTAGTTCAACTGCAGGAGATGCGCGACCTCGCTCCCTTCTCCTCTGTCTCAGCCTCTTTCTCTCTCTGTCTTGCTTGCACTTATCTCAGCGCTGCTTTAGCCTGTTTTTTAGATTTTGTTTTCTCAGAAAATCTGCTTCGTATCTGAATACGACCACCGACGGCTCTTTTCTCCTTCATTCCCCTCAACCCTCTCTCTGCTGTGTCCCCCCTCTCTCTCTGTCCTTCTCTCTCTCTCTCTCTCTCTCTCTCTCTCTGTGTCTCTCTTTTTCTGTCTGTCTGGGGTTTTTGCTTTGATTACAGCAGCAGGTTCTTGGCTGTGAGAGGCAGCTAGCTAACTATGATGCTGGGGAAAGACTATATGCTGGCCATTGTGATTGTCAATTACGAGGGTAGGTGGATTTGTCGGGGTCTGCTGGAGGCTTCACTGTGGGCTTAGAGTTTGAGCGCTGTCTGAGTGTGTCTCTGTAAGTGTGCATGTGCAGATTCGTAGACATCCGTGTTTCCTCCAACACGAAGTTCATGTTGTTGTCTGCTCTGTGCATGCCGCATCGTTCCAGTGATAAGAGACTGGCAGAGGGGGGGGGGGATGCATGGCAGTGTTTGCCAGAGGGAACGTGTGTGTGTGTGTGTGTGTGTGTGTTCAGGTGTTTTGCTCCCTTCCCCCTCTGCTCTGCTTTACTGTATTCTTGCACAGAACTGCGTAATAACTGGGGGCTGTCACAGGCTAGTGCCTCTGTTGCTCATGTGTGGCTTTTTTTTTTTTTTTTTTAAATCAACATCCTAAGTGCACTTCAACAGCAGCGCGCATCATCGCATGCATGCTAAGTCGTCCCTCGGCTCCCACAGCGTTTGCTGAGACCGCCGCCGATGGTGTTGATCCGCGATAAAGCCTCCAAAGATTCGAAACAGCCTCAGCTCTCCTCACATTTTCTCCAACAGTGTTTCCTCCTTTCTGTGTCGTCATGGTGTAATCTGTTTCCACTCGTCTCACGCTGGCCTGAGTTCTTTCACAGTCCTTCCTCCTGATCACCCCAGACAGTCAGCCTCTCTCCGTTGAAGCCTCATTCGCTTTGACCTATTTTTTTTCCCCTCGGCTTATAGAACTCCATCTCCCAGCAGAAACTGCTCTGCAGTTCCTTGCTCTGGAAGACGCTGGAGTCTAGGGCAGCACCTTGTGTCGTCAACATGCCGTTTCCTGCAAAACTATTCGTACCCGGTGTACCCGGTGGACGTTTTTTATAGGGCATGGCGATAAATCGATGTTATTGATTAATCAGATTTGAAAATGTGATTTTTTTTTTTTAAAAGCTGGATTTATTTTCCATCAATGGGCCCAGTGCCTACCATTTGTTTTACAGCTTCTATTTATTTGGACTTTGTATTCAAGTCAACTCTGTTGATGGAATATTGGGGCCAGGCTAAGATATTTTATTTTTATTAATTATGAAAATGCAGTCGTAATATTGCAAGAACACAGTCACACAAGAATAAAGTTTTAATATTACCAGAATAAAGTCCTAATATTAGGCAAATGAAGTAGAAATCTTTTGAGAAAAAAAATAACAAAAAATGAAAATGAAAAATTTTGAGCGTCTTGTGAATTTATATTATGGACTAAACGCAAAATCCACCACACTGTATGTGTCATTTATCTTCCACTTCACTTCTCCATTGTGTCTGTGACTTTATGGGGAATAAAAAAGGTAAAGTTTATCATTAACATGATAAAATGTGGCATACATTTTTTGAGGACATTAAATATTTGCATTTTCTTTTAAGTGAATTCTGTTTCCTTGGATATTATAATTGGATGTCTTTGTAACTCTGTTTGGAGTGTGTGTGTGTGTGTGTGTGTGTGTGTGTGTGTGTGTGTGTGTGTGTGTGTGTGTGTGTAAGCACATGTTTTACAGTTTCATCTCAATCAGGATAGACCAAGTCATAATGATAACATATGGCCTGCTGTCATGGCAACATGTTTCATCAGCATTATCAGCACTTTAAGATTACTTTGCAATCACAACAGTCACACACACACACACACACACACACACTTGTTCCAGCTGGCCAGTCCTTCAGAGCTTATATCACCTTTATGAGTTGCTAGAACCTGCTTTGCAGCCTGGCGTCCTTTTCTTTTTACTACTTTATCTGCAAACTCCACTTTCTGCACACAAACATGCGGTCAGTGGTTCCGTGAATGTGCGTGCTTCTCTGGCGAAGTGTGTGCGAGTGTGTTTTCGGTAACTGCGCGGCTTGCTCTTCCTCTAAACGTCTTACTGCCCCGTAAATTACGGCTACGGTCAACTGCTCTGTGAGCAGATGTTGCCTTCTGCTAGCTGAGACGGGCTTCAGCTTCAAGAAATACCGCAAACAGTTTAAATAAGTATTTTTATTTGCAAACACAACCTCTAAACCCAGCCACAGATGCTGAACGTTGCTGTGTTTTACAGAGTTTGTATTTAACTATGACGATCGAATTCACCAATCTCAGTAGAGATCTATGAACATAGAAAGGGTTGCGCGCTCGTCAAAGCCTTTATGAGATTTTAAGCAGTGAAATTAGAATATGCTCTGAGATCCAGATTAAAGCAATAACTGCTAAGGTTTGTTGATTACACATCAATTTTAAGTTTGAATGGCGCAACGGCTGCTGCATGTTTGTGAGTGGTTAATGTTTAGACAGGCTTCGTCTCACAGGGTTTGGTTATTTAAGACAAAATTCCCGTGAATTAAAGCCGTTTTCTTCTGATTCAGAGCTTAATCAAAACAAAATAGTCATAAATTGTAATTTCATATCCGATTGTGATTTCGCTGGAAGTTGTCCTATCTTTTCCTCTTTCCTGCAAGCTTAATGTTGTAATTGCATTACAGAATAAAAGGAACAATCAGCAAAGGGAGGCAAAACGGTTTTGGGAAGTTAAGTTCTGCAGTGAAATCCTCCGGGAACCCAAAGTGGAAACGCGCCTCTAGAGGACGTTTTGTCTTTGTCGCTCACAGCGGATGAGCGAACTCAGATGTTTTTAGACAGTCGGTGCCGTTTTAAAACAAACACTTCTCGGCCTCATTGGGCTCCTGCGTGCGACGATTTACATTCTCACCTTCAGTGTTTCCTCCAAGCTTCAACCGAGCGCACAATGGAGGAAAGATCATTTTAAACATCATGTTCCCGCCTGAGTCATACAGAGGATAGATGTGGGTAGCGTTGAAAGACAACGAGGCTTTACGCTTGATTTCAGGGTTTTAGAGTTTCAGAGGGGCAATAAGTACAAAAATCATACCACACTTTTGCTGATTTTCAACTGCAAAACATTTGGAAAGAAATGTATTATTTACTTTCTGCATCACAGTTGGTTATTTCTGTGCTTTGGGCTAACATACAATTGCTGCAAAACACAGTGAGGTTCAAGGTTTTAATGTGACAAAGTGGAAGCTGGAGCTGAATACTTACAGAGCTCATGTTGCCAGCTTGTTTAGTTGTTTCCCTCAAAAGTGTCTTTTACTTCTGATCTCTTTTCTAAAATTGAGCTCCTCCTTAAGAGTGTCCATGATTTAATAATCTAATACAACTTGAATTAGTCAGATAGTAGAAACATCCATGTTTTTTGGGATGTTGCTGCTCAGAGTCTGCCTGTTCCCACATTTGATGATGGGTACTTTAGGCGTAGCGTTTGACTTGATATCGTTTATTTAAAAAAAAGAAAAAAGAAAAGAAAACAAAGAATAAAACCAATGAATGAATCTAAACTTCCGAGAAGAAGAAGACTCATTAAGTAATGATATGTCTTTATATGTATGCTATTCTTTTACTAGTGCGTTTCAAATGTATCTCTTTATTGTTTTAAAACTGAGCCCAGTGTTTGTCCGGTTGTACTTTTTGTGTTCTGTTCTGTTTCTGCCTGTATGATCACTTCTCTAAATAGGTCTGGACCATTGTGTGTGTGTGTGTGTGTGTGTGTGTGTGTGTGTGTGTGTGTGTGTGTGTGTGTGTGTGTGTGTGTGTGTGTGTGTGTGTGTGTGTGTGTGTGTGTGTGTGTGTGTGTGTGTGTGTGTGTGTGTGTTGCATAATTGTGTCAACAAGATTTGTCTGTGTTGCTTGAGAACATGGAGACATGGCTTATTTAATAGACAGCTGCAGAGTGGTTTTGTAATCCTGGACAGCCGTTCCTTCAGCTCAGAGAGCAGCTGGATCGTTCAGAAGAGCAACTTTCTGTGCAGTCAGTCGTACCAGTGTGGTTTTTTGTGAATTTGTCTTTTTTTTTTTTTTTTTTGGTGTTTGACGTAGATTATTTCAGTTAAGCAGCAAATTGTTTTCTGGTTTTCTACACGTTGTGGAAATTGACTTCAGAATTTAGTTTTGAAACGGACGTAAGGGCTTGTGAATACTGTCTGAAAAGCATGTGAAGGACCTGCACATCTTACTTCAATGCTTTAATCTCTCTGCAGATATCTGGAGTGAGCAGTCGTTCCAGACCGATCCCGACTTGCCCCCAGGATGGAAGAAGATCACAGACATGGCCGGTATCTACTACTGGCACATTCCTACAGGCACCACCCAGTGGGAGCGGCCCTCCGCCCGTCCACCTCCACCCGGGCAGAACGAGGCCCCGGCCCTGGCTGACCCCACGGCCCCTGTGCCGCGTAAACACTCCCAGGGCTCCCCGAGCCCCCTGGCCACTCCCGACCACGAGGTGAGAGGACATGAGCTGAACTTGGTTGTTTTTGTTGTTTTATGAGTCTGCTGAATCGTTGATACGGTTTTGAAATCGGTTTATGATTTCTAAATCCAAATCTATTTTGTAAGGAAAAAAAATATTTTCACATGTGGTATTTTATACTGAGATGATTAGATGAGTTTTTGACGTTTTCTGAGATTGGGACCCAAGAAAAAAGTCCTGATAGACGACATGTATGTTGTACTTGCTGTTTTTCTTAATATGATAAATAATTTTCTTTTAAAACACAATGTCATGCCAGACGGAGATCTTCTTCAGGGCGTCGACTCGTTCGGGAAGCACGACCTCCGACAGCTCAGTGGAGCCGCTGTCCAGTCATGAGTCCACTCTCCCTACATGTGGATTTGTCAACAGCTGCTACTTTGTAAGTATTAGACCATCTGTTAATTTGTACTTGGACAAACAATCAAAGTCTCCTTGTCATTGAGAATATTCTCACTGTCATTTTTATGCGTTTTGTAAATGCATATATTTATAAAACAACTCGAAATCGGTCGTATTAGATGGAGAACATTGATTATCATATCTTGCCACAGGTTTTGTGGCTCCCAGCACTAATTAACCATTAAGGTGGGGATGGTTTAGTCAAAGTTCGGTTCAGAGTTAAAGCCCAGTCTCATCCAACCCTGTGTCCTTCACATTTCTTGTGGAAAACTGAAAATATGACTTCTTCCAGCTTTCTTTTAATAGTTTATTTATTTAAATTGACCGCAGTTGTTAGAAGGTTGATGACATAGAATAGAAAATCAAGTCTGCAGAATTAATCACTGAAAGACTTTATTTAGTGGCATCGGAGTAGACTTTCTAGATTTTTAGCTGTCAGAAAAATCTGAAAACACATGTATCACGTTTTGTCTGTGACGTGGACGTTTGTGGTTGCAATTCAACAAAATGTTAGAAATTAGAAGCAGTTTGGATACCTGCAAAGAACACTGCGTACATTTATTACGGTTTCCCATTCTTTACTGAAACTGTGGGCCTGAAGTTTCACGCGTCGAACGCGGCCGCGCTGCGACAATCAGTTGGTTGATCATGGTGAATGATGGAGTAAAGCGAAGAGAGGAAAGGAGGCTGATAAGAGAGCAGCAACGTCTAGATAAAAAATCGATCCAGGGAGAATGGATAAATGTTGACGGATGGATGTGCTCAAATGAGATTCTGGCACGTCAGTCCGTTCAGAGCGACCGCCACGCCGGCTGGAGTCTTTGTCACTTTGTCAATGAAAACTGACATAGAATCCTGTTCACTATGTTCCAGATTTTATTGAATTTCTCTTTTTCTTTCCCTTTTTAGCCTCGTTCCACGTCCTTACAGGAGACGCCCGATCAAGAAAATCATTCTCAATGTCATGAAGATGAAGACAAGGTAGGAGAATAAATCTGTAGCTCGTCCTGTACCCTCGGTAATTAACAGTTTGTTTGTGGCAAAAACGAGGCAATTGATTCCTTTTACAAGTGTATGATTTTGCATTATTTTTGCTTCAGACACAGCATAAAAACTCGTAAGAGACTTTATTTGAAGTACTCCATATTCTTATTTTGACACAAAGTGGTTCTGTATGCATTCTGAAGTGATTGGCCTCAAAATAACAAAAGGACGCTTTCACTGATCTAAATGTTTCTTGAAGGTTAACCTTCCTAAACGGTCACAGGCATATTCTGTAACTGTGTGTATTATATTAAACAATAGTTTATTATTAGGGTTGAGGTAAAATGCTACAAAGTAGCACAATAATTAGAGAATACTGACACCATTATTGCGCTCCTGAAATATGCTAAAAAAAAAACATTTTTTTAGCATATTTCAGAGACCTCTACCTCTTCACCAGCAGATCTACTGTATCTAGTTCTATACTTGTCTTATGCCCACTGGTGGGTGATCTATGTACTACCAGTGGTTAGCGCCTTCACTTTAAGTAAATGTAAACATTAAGCAGCTATATATTTATGCCTTCTTTAGATGTGAATGTTCAGTGCAGAGGAAAATCACTACAAAGCTCATTTCTTTTTGTTTTGTGTGTCACCCTTAAATCTTTAAGATCGTCAATCGAATTTGAATATCAGGCAGATATACCAGATTAATTTCAAAAAGCCATTTTCAAAAGATGGTTTCATTTATAAGGGAAAAAAGTTTGCCAAATGAAGCCGGACCTCTGTGGGGAAAAAAAAGACTTCCCCCTAATGCCCGGTTGTATTTACTGTCGATTACTATTTCACATGACTTTCGACTGAATTTATTCCTCCTCCTCCTCCTCTTGCTCGTCTAACTTCCATGTGTCAAACCAACGCTATCTGTGTTTGTGTCTTAATGCTTTGTGTAGAAGCAGGTGTGGAGTGAATTTGGAGGAAAAATTGATAGTGAAGTGTGGAAGGCAAGTATTACGCACCCAACGCTGGTGACTTCTGCTCCTCATCTGTCCTGCCCCTCCCACGTTTGAATTTCACTGCTTGGGCAGCAGCATGCGTGGCTGATGCTTCATCATTAACGTCACCTCATTCCAGGATACGTTATCTGGCTGCAGTAACACTTTTAGCTGTTTTTGTTTTTTCTTTTTGCTTTGGTTTTTTACTCGTGATTAAAAAATGCTCATCTTTTCATCCTAATTGCGCAGCTATAAATGTGTTTGCACATAGAAAATGTGAACTTGTGTGTAGCCAATGATTAGCGTTTCTCATTGTAGCATGTCATGCTGTACTGTGCAACCACTTCTCTCATTTACCAAAGGGCCATGGATGCATGCTGTTACATGCTGAGCGACTTGAAGATGTTTGCATTTTGGTTTTTATAACGTTTGTATCTCTTCGGTCCAACACCCACAGGGATTTAAATCATCCATTTAATGAACTCTTGTTGTAATGAGGAAAGAAAGTACACCCTCTCTAAAGTCTAGGGCTTTAAGTAACAGATTGTGGTAAAATGATCAGGTCTGACTACTGTCAAACAGTAGTGAACATTTCGACAGTTTTCCAGAAAGTTTACTGAACTGACCACAGCATTTATGCCACTGCCTGAAGATTTGGCCATCCAATAACAGTATTAATAACATTTTTTATTTTATTTTATTTTTTAAACCTCGGCTGTATATAAAGACGAAGCACTTCGTCAACAGGTGTCATGACTTTGCCATTCATTATTAAAAGCTTAGCTTTTAAGGTGTAAAGTAGGTTAGTGATGTTTGTTTGGACTGTTTTAATCAATTTGATGTTTTTTTTTTTTTTTTACTTCTGTGCATCAGGACCTGCAGGCGGCCACCGTGAACCCTGACCCCAGTCTGAAGGAGTTTGAGGGCGCCACGCTTCGCTACGCTTCTCTCAAGCTCAGGTGAAATGATTGTAAACTTGTAGCAAATTTTATTTCAATGACTGTTAAAAGCATTTAGAATCATATCACTGCTATCCACTTTTTTTTATTACTATATATACACTATATTGCTTTATTACTGTAAGTATTTTGCCAACCATCATTCAGGTGGTCCAAAGACTTCCTTGGCATCAGGTGTTAAAAATAAACCCCATAAATTTAAATATTAGACTGAGCCTTTGTTGATGTGCGCTCTTCTGTCCTTCATCTTATGTAGGTTTTTATTTTAGCTGACATCTTTTCCTTCTTCTCAGGAATCGTCCAACCACAGAGGAAAATGAGTCCAGCAGTGTAAACAGTGACCCAGAAGCTAAGGTTAGGAATTCCTGTGACTTCATGTGTGTTTATTATCAATTTGCATCCATGTTATGAAGATTCTAAATTGTTTGGTAGCTTTGCATTCTTGTTTTGTTTTCATTGTAACGACTCAACCATATAGAGGTCATTCTCAATATATTATGACATCTTGCCATGAAAGTATTCTCTGTTTTATTTATATATATATATATATATATATATATATATATATATTTTTTTTTTTTTTTTTTTTTTTTTTTCAGGATTCCAAATAGTTCTAAAGTAGTTTTTTTATTTCTTCTTGGACATGAAAAATACCTGAAGCAGTTAAAAATGGGTAAAATAAAAAGTTACACCGAATGTTGTTTTTAAGAGAATAAAGCTGTGATAAGAAAATCATTTAAATAATGTCTGCAGCCTATTCGAATACAGAAGGTATTTAATGTCTTTCTGTCTTCTGCAGTTGTCTAGCTGGGCAATACTGCCCCCTAGTGGATGATTTCTTGTTGCACATCTGTGGGTTTCCTGCTGTGGTCTTAAAAACATTCAAATCCAGATGATGAAGCCTTTAGGCTTTAAGGTTAATTGAAAAACAGTTCCATCGTCCGGTTGATTTATTTTGCAACTGGATTATTAGTATGCTGACTCGTCTGCAGTCCAATTCAGCGAGGCTAATGTGAACTCAATATTTGGCTGGATTACTGGATAGATTTATTGTAGATTGAAACGGTTGTTTAGCCTGGTGGTATTAAGCTAAATTAGTGTAATGTGGTAGCAATCAGAAATTAAAGCTCACTCCAGTATTTTGTAGCTGCTTCTATCAAAGTCAAGGTAATGAACTCCACATTTACTTTGATTATTCTAAAAGTGTCTTTAATCTCTGTAACTCGACTCTCACCCTCTCTTTGTGAGTCACGTCCATGATTTTCTCCGCGCGTTCTATGTTTACTTTGGAGTAAACAGCGGTATAGAAAGCTTTAAAACCCACGACCGTTGGTAAAACAAACATGTCGTATGCGTTTCATCATCATGCATCTCTGAAAGCCGATTGCGTAACTCGCTCATGTTCTGCTTTTGTTTGCAGTGTTTTGCGGTGCGCTCTTTGGGTTGGGTGGAGATGGCCGAGGAGGACCTGGCCCCCGGGAAGAGCAGCGTAGCCGTCAACAACTGCATCCGACAGCTGTCCTACTGCAAGAACGACATACGGGACACCGTCGGCATCTGGGGCGAGGTGAGGGACGCTGCGCACCATATCTAACTTTGTCTTGAGTATATAAAATATTTTCTAAATGATTAAAATAAAATAGTTTGGAGGTAAGAAGTCTCTGTAAAAAAAAAAAGAAAGAAAGATTAGTATAAAGTAAAAAGGAAACAAGATGACAGCAATGGGTTTGTGGGTGTGAGGAGAAAGAAGAGAGTAAGAGGGGTTTTTGCTGCTCGCTGTGCTGTGGATTTATTTAATGTGAACTGACAGGACACGGCGGTAGAGAGCTGCTTCTCCCTTTTGATAGCCCTTTATATCCATCCCCTATTTTAGGAGGGAATAATTTATTTAGAGACCTAGGAATGCACACACACACACACACACACACACACACGCACACGCACACACAGGTTCATATTTCTACCCATATTGGAACTTTGTATTGACTTGCAATCATTTTAGTTACTGCATTTATGCCTAATCCAGACATTTCCCCCAAACCTAACCAATATTAATCTATTTCTAAACCTAAGATTAACCAAAACCTAATCCACATCATGCTGCTAAACGTAACCACTAACCCTACACAATGGGGTACATCAGATTAGGACTGGGCTGTGGTCCAGATAAGACCCACTTGGTTTAGTAAATATGCCAGAAAGGATCCTCAATAGGATAGCTGGACATGTACTCACACACACACTCATTAAGATCATATAGCAACATATTCTCTTACAGGCAAAGCCCCCAGATGTAGAGGTGGAAATTAAGTCAAACTTCTTCTTTTAAAAGTTCACATGACTTTATTTCAATGATCACAAGACAAGATTTACTGAGCGACAGTCACTCTGATCATCCTGTATTTATGGAGTGTTGCATACACCTAGTTGTGGGTACAAGGCTTGGCTGGTTGGGTCACGCACCCAGCTGTTTATGGTTGCACAATTAGGAATTCATTAGATTGCAATATCACTGAATATTGCAGTATCAATTGTGATTAGCTCTGATTTTCGACACACTTCTTTCTTTTACACGAGCACAATGTACCAAACGACTGCTTGTACATTTTAGAATCTTATTCTCTAAGATCTACTATCAGGTGACAGGACAAGACACAGCAGAGGTTCATCCAAATGACAAAATGCAGTGTTGAAAAGCAGAATTTTGAATGTATTGCAAATATTGCATCCAAGCAGCACTTTGAAGGTCTGCTTTGACTTTGTTTTGACGACCGCAGTTCGACCAGTTGTGAATATCTGCAACCATTCTACTCTGTTAGTCTACAACGGTTCTGCCACGTCTCCTCTGTAGGCTCAGTCAGAGCTTACAGAAAGACGTAGTTACAGACGTATTTCAACCTTGATTTGAATGAAGCTTCATATTAGGGTTGACTTACGGTCCTTAAAATGAGTCTGGTCGAATGCAGAACAGCAAAAGGTTTGAAATAAAGTTACCAAAGTAACACATGCAGTGCAGCACATCTAAAGACAAACCTCATCGCTTTTCATAGTTGAAGATTAACAACTAAGCAATAATAATAATAAAAAAAAAACTATCAACGTTATCTGAAGTAGCAAAACAAACACTGACTTTAAGATGTGACTTGTTGTTCATCTGTGAGCGGCTTTGATTATCAGAGACAGGAAGTGTGAGATCTTACGGGGAACCTTCTGGTTTTTAGTCTTGGGTTTAGAGTAAAAATGGTTTCTACCCACATCACATGCCCAGGATGTGTTATGTAAATGCAGGAAGGAAATCTAGAAACTTGTGTCAGCAGTGTGTAGGAACACTGTATTTATTAGACGGGTACATAAATGTTTCTGATACAGCAGCAGGAAGTTAGGACTGTCTGTTCTGATATGTGAGTGATTTATTCATTTGTGTGTGTGGTGTGTGTGTGTTTTTGTGCGTAGGGGAAGGATATGTACTTGGTGCTGGAGAACAACATGTTGAACCTGGTCGACCCAATGGACCGCAGCGTGCTTCATTCCCAGCCCATTGCCAGTATCCGGGTCTGGGGTGTTGGTCGGGACAATGGCAGGTCAGTTGCAGTTCTACTTTCTTGTCCTTCTTTACTCCAGTAGTAATTTGGGCTTAAGATGCAGTGGTGCAAGTTACCTTTCATTTGTCTGTTGGCATTTATTTTCTGTGCTCGCTTTTTTCTTTTTTTTTAATGTAACATTTAATTCTTTGATAATTCTCTCGACTCTCCCGTCTCAGTAAAAGGTCATGAGGACCGGATGGAGTTCATGATTGATGATGAAGCTAGATTAATTAATGAAAGGAATATTTTAAGGAGGCTCTTCGCCAACGTTCATTCAGAAAGGATATTAAAAAGCACTACTACACCTTCCGTCCATTTGCCATCACCTTTCGCAGCGATGCTGCATCTCTGTGACCATTAGGGGGAGCTGTTCACTGCTTCAAGCAAAACCAAAAAAAAAAACAAAAAAAAATCCCAGCTTAAAGGATGATGTAGACTGGAGTGGGTGGGAATTCCTTTACAATCACTTCACACATGACTGCACCTCGTTATTCGATCTGAAATCCTCCAGAACAACTGAACTGACCTAAAATCACTCCGTCTAATGACATTAACGCGAGTCTTTTGCACATCAACAGTCAGGAGTGTCAAAGCAGTGAGAGCAGCTCAGCTGCAGCAAAAGGAGGAGGGGGCGGCATGGTGAGGGAACCGACGGGAGAGAGAGAGAGAAAAAGCTGCCAGAGAGGAGGAGGTTTAGTTAGTTCTACCAGGGTGTGGATCGGACAGGTTAAAGGCAGTGCAGGAGCCTGCAGCATCACTGAGAATCGGTGCGAGTGTGTAGAGACACTCCAGTTTTCAGGATTACGCGCTGAGAGAAGAAAACAGACCTCTGTGAGTATATTTGATTCCATCATTTTCTGATCTGTTGCGTTTGCAAAAAAAAAAAGTGGAAAAACCTCAAATTTGAGAGTTTTCTAATCTGATGCTTCGGATTTGCGTTTGCATCTTTTGATCTGATGCGTGCTTATTGCGATTTTGAAGAAACTCAAGTGAAGTGGGCCCGTGTGCTTTGTTGCGAGGGACTGAATAGATCGACTGAAATGCCTGAATGTATAATGTAAATCTGTAGATTTTTAAATGTTCTTTTCTTTTCTTAGTTGAAAAGAGAAAATTTTTTCTCCTTTTAAGGAGGAAAAATGCACCTCATTTTTTCTCATTAATAGTAAAAAATGTGACATCAAAGCTTATCAAATATTTATTGCAATCAGTACTAAGGTTCATAAAAAGTTTGCCCATGTAGTTTGTACATTAACTTAAGACTTTTAAGTTTTACTGGCTAATTTCTGATGTCAATTTTTTTATATACAAAGCTATAAGAAACAGCATTGCAATGTAATTTTTCTAGGTTAAAGTCAGTGTTCAATAATTACTTGATCAGAAGCTGTGTATGTGACGAGAGTTGCTATAAAACACGGTTTTACCGTTTTTAAAAATAATGACAAAATGATTGGAGTTTAAGATTTAAATGTTCTTTTGTGACTCGGATTAGCACTTAGCTCAGCTAGCATCACTAACACTGCAGTCTCTTTGTCTTTCAAGAGTATAGGTCCTTACCATAACTGAGATTTCCAAATTTCTGCTAACATTTTCAAAAACAGCATGTTCCATAACAGAATGAGCTTTAAAGCTCAAAATAAACTACTCAACACTTTTATCTGGACTTCATTAAGCCTTCTTGTTTGCAGCTAAATGTCTTGCTCTCTTTGTCCAGCAACCTGATTGATTAATTTACAAGGTCTTTGTACAGCTCCTTGGTTCTCCTGACTTCATTTTAAACATCTCAATGACACTAAAGAAAATAACTCACCTAGGGACTTCTTAACTCAGTAACAGTGTCCACATGGAGTATTGTTGTTTTTAGGACTTAAGCCTGGCTTACACTGTGATATTATTGGCTCTCCGAAGCAAAATCTTTCTTCACAAAATTTATTCAGTGGCTGTATTAAAAACAAAAATCACACAGTGTGACTGAACACTTCGGCTTCAGTTCTCTTTTGTCCAACCGTGAACGCTTCCACTGCCGTCTCCTTTCCCTCCTTTGTAGTGTCTGCCTCTGCTAATCAGCACATTAGCGTCTGAAACTTTCCGTCTATTTAGTGTTGGGCTCAAATGTCTCTCGAACCTTTCTGACAAAATTCCCCTACAGCTCAATCATGTGGTGAGACAGGAGTTGATGGTAAGATTTTGTAATGTGGAGCACAGGCGGTGTGACATATCCGAGTCCTGCACGGTGTGTGGTGGGCTGGAGCCCTTATGCACAGTCGAGAAAAACATAAAATTTTAAAGTGTTCACTGGTTGGTCAGCCGTCCGGGCCGATTAAGCCCGACAACTGATTTGTCAGTGCCTCTGTGATAGCGGTTCCTCTGCTGCAAGGGACGGTTCTGTTCATTCGTCCCTCTGATTCTCTCACTGCTGTGAAGGCCTGTAGCTGTTTTATCACCTCTGTGACCAACTAGCTCTTTGGATATCTGTTTTTAACAATCTTCTGAGTAAACTCTTTTGGTTTTTTGTGTGTTTTTTTCTAAAACTTTTCAGCTGCAAACAAGATGAGAAGTGACTGGCTGAAATGTAATAAGATATCTGTGTTAGCCTGGCTGTTTGCAGCTTGTTTCTCCCACTGCTGGAGTCAATTGTTGTGTGTGTTTTTTTTTTTTCCATTTCTCTGCTAACTGTCCTCCTTTCCTCTCATGCTTCCTTGGACACAGAGAGAGGTAAACACATTCCTTCCTCCCATAAACAATCCCTCCTCTGTCATATCTGTTAGTTTTTATTGTTTAATTTCCTCTGTATCTCATTTTTTCCTGATTTCCACTGTAGCTTTTGATATCCTGTATCGCCCTCCGCAAATACACAGGTTGACCTCCTGTGTCCTTGTGTGGGGCTACAATCTTTTTTTTTTTTTTTTTTTTTTATTGGATGTGCAGACACACAGGAATGCTTGAATGTGTGTGGATATTGGCTTAAAGAGACCATGGGCTCTGTGTGTTTTGAATTTTGAATCACCACGCTTGAGACTGGTCCACAATCGTCCTCAAGTTTTTTTCCAGGACATGATAAAAACATTTATGCCTCATGAACTCGCTCACATTTGATTAGCGTGACTTGCATCTGTATTCAAATTGACTCTGATAACCTTAAACAAAAGTGCAGCCTGTTATCTTCAGATGTCACCTTGTTAGTTGTTGTCCAGCTGTTTGAGATCTGATGTCCTCAGTGGTTTGTTAGAGAACATTAGGGAACAAACCAGGTTCATCAAACCTCGTCAGAGTTGATTGACCAAGATACAGAGAAATTGTGATAGAACCTGTTTGGCCACTGAAGGAGTTTGTCTTTCAGTATACTGAAAGACAAAGGAGTTTGTCTTTCAGTATACTGAAAGACAAACTCCTTCAGTTTTGTCCTACAGCCTCCTCCTATAGGAAAACAGGGTTTTCTAAAAAAGTTGTGTGTGTGTGTGAACGTGTCTGCATCGCAGCTCTCGTCTGTGCGACCAGACGTGTCGCTGTTAAACCGCAACTTGTCTTGTTTTTCAGGGACTTTGCATACGTGGCGCGGGACAAAAACACCAGGATCCTGAAATGTCATGTGTTCCGCTGTGACACGCCGGCCAAAGCCATCGCCACAAGCCTGCACGAGATCTGCTCCAGGGTGAGTTGTTCCAGCCGCAGGATGCTGCAAAATCATAGTCGACTTGAATAATGAGACTCCTAAAGCCGAACGCCCGGTGCGCCCCACTATTAACACACACACACACACACACACACAGGAAACCACTGAAATGCCGAACTGAACACCACCTTCGTTCTGTGATGCGACTGCCTGCCAAATGATGTTGGCAAGATTTCAGTTTTACCTCATCATTATTATTTTACAATATATGTACTTGTTTTTTTTTTTTTTGTTTTTTTTATCTTTGCTCAGGTTGTTTGGCAATCCTTGTTGTTTCTTCTACCCAAACACAATCATCAGGAGGCGTCCTGTACTCTGTGCGGTTCTTCTTGTGAATATAGATCAATTTTAAAACGGCGCCAGAATACTAATAATTGAACTGTTGTTGGTTTTTACCGTTTCTGCTACAAATGTGGGATTAATAGATGTTTGTTTGTTCCAATAAAACATTTGCAGAGTTGAAGCTTTAATTCGTAGCCTGCAGGGGCTCTTTAAATGTCATGTTAGTCATGTTTATGATCTTATTTGGAGCCGAGTTCAGTTCACAGTAGAAACAGCAACATTTTATAGGTTCATCTGGGACTTGGTTGTTCCAATTTATTGTAAACTCCCAACTCAGTGCATTGAAACCAAACATGGAGTATATTACTAAAAGGTATCCCCATGTGGATGATGAAATGCAGATTTTCCAACCTCACCAGTGGCTTCAGGTGCTTTAATACAAGTGATAGGGTGATAACAGTGAGGTTGATATGAAAAAATGGCCACTTATGCATTAAGTCTTATTGTAAAATGTCATCACTACTAATTACTCCACATTGACGATGTCATATTTGGTTCCTGCTTGTTGCTGATTGTTTCTGGAGGGGAAGATGAGGAGGCGGGTCATGGGGTGTGTGTTAGTGATGCACTGCAGGATTGTGGGGAGAGAAGCAGTGGTGAAGCGAGCAATGTGGGGAGTTTTTTTTTTTTCTCAAGATGTGGAAAGGGAAGTAAAATATATCTAATGTATAACATTGGAAAATATCCAAACTGGTCACTGCAGGGCCAATTGAGCTGCTCCGCTGATCTGACGAACTCCTGATTAAAGACGTTTGCACTCGCAGGTCTGGTGTTTTAGATGTATAGAAGAGTAAAAAAGTGTGACTGATTCTCTCTCTCTGAGCTGTTTGGTTCTGTTGCGTTACTTCTTTAAACTGTAGCGCAGGAGGAAAAGCTTTTATCTTTTTAGTTTTAAACTGTGACCTGTTTAATTTTCCCCGTGTTCATTGGGTAAACAGCATGACAGTCTCAGCGCTCTTTCGTGTAATTGTTTTCATCCCCCTCCTTGTCCTGTTCTCATCCACTTTCACACACATTATTACCTCTTTCCTTTTCTTCCTGTGTATGTGTGCGCGTTTCCGCCTCGGTGTGAAAATCCTTTCTTTTCCGTAGATAATGACGGAGCGAAAGAATGCCAAAGCCATGGCAGGAGGTTCACTCCAGGACAGGATGCAGGCAGGGCTGGACCTCCCTTTACAAGGTGCGCTTCATCAACATATCCAGCCTCTCTGTGTGTGTGTGTGTGTGTGTGTGTGTGTGTGTGTGCGTGCGTGTGTGTGGAGAGACGACGAATTCTGCAAGACACACGAAACAGTAAATGTTATCACCTTTGGGGCAGTGTGGGAGCACAGTGAATGTTTCAGAGTAACATTCTTTGCTAAAGCGGCATGTTTTTTTTACCAGGAGCATAAGAGCAGCTAGAAATACAAGTCATGTTGGAGTCATTAAACGCCACTGATGTGGCTCTAACACGTTTATGTCTGTGGGTACAAAGCTTTGCTTTGGTTATGCTGTGTTAAGCTCTACTGTTGGCAGAAGTGTTGATTACTATTTAATTAAATAGAATTCATTGGCTGCCCATTATTTGGTGAATGCATTTGTATTCCCTAAATAAATAATTAAAAAAACAACAGAAAAACAATTACGATAAAAAAAAAGTAAACACATTTAAACTCTAATGTATTTACCACCCAGCAGCGTCCTTCCTCGCTCCCATCCGGTTTCTTTACCAGAACTACAAACGCCTTGCAGGTTTTAAGGGCTTCGGCTCCAGTGCACAAGCATAATGACTCGGTGTTGCATCATCTCCTCTTTACACTGTCGCATTTCCAAGACAGATGAAGGAGAAAGTCTTTCATGTCATTTCATCAAACACATTTGTTGGCAACCGTTGGCAACGGTTTAAAAATGTCTAAAACCCCCCAAACCCTGAATCTTTTATTAAGGTAGCATAATTTCTCTCAGAAAAAGTTAGAAAAACCCAACCTTTTAATTTTAGTACATTTGTTCAGTACATACAAATGTAAACAGTTGTTACTTTTACAAAAATAACTGGTTTCACAAGTATCAGTGCACTGAAAATTCCCATTAAAGCTGCATTGGGAGTTCTGAGAACACTGCAAAATTTGAACAACTTACAAATCCCTTTCTCAGAATTTGGGGACTCTGCAGCAAACCCGCAATTATGAGCTGGAACGACACGAAGGGTGTGAGCAACACTCATGCGCACGTACACGAGTGTGATTGGCATCGCTAACACCCTCCTCTTTGGCTCTGATTGCCTGTTCCTGACAGTTTGATATCGACAGAAATGTGAATTACCACCTTTTTTCCAGTAAATATTTGTTTATAATACTTAATTTACAAGAACTTTATACTGAAGCTTTTTATTTCATCTAATTAAATAAAACTCAACAAACCCTGCTTGAGAGCAGTGCTGAGTTTGAATTGGGTCATGTGATGTCGTTTCACCTCTAGCCTGGTTTTGACACTGAAATATATCGCAGCAGAAACATGAGATCCTAATGTTGAAGTGGGAAAAGGTGCAATTTAATGCACTACATTGTAAAACACTTCCTGTTGCTCCAAGCTGTTGTTAATGTCGTGATGAATTTTCCCCAGCAGAGTTTCCCACACCAAAGACGGAGCTGGTTCAGAAGTTTCAGGTCCTCTACCTGGGCATGATGCCCGTGGCCAGACCAATAGGTCGGTGTAACGCACTCATATGTGCCTGCAAATGCAGTTCAAAATTTCCCTGCAGTGTTACATGCGGTGCAAATGTGATTTCATTTGTGAATCTTGTTTGATTTGCTATAATATTCTCTTTTCCAGGCATGGACATACTGAACGGAGCCATCGACAGTCTGATTGGCTCTTCCAACAGAGAAGACTGGACTCCTGTGGCCCTTAATGTGGCAGATGCCACTGTGACCATCAGCAAAGACAAGGTCAGACATCTGCTGGTTGACTGCTACCGCTAAACTCTCCTGTTTTCTTTCTCTGCTGCTTTTTTTTTTTCTTAAATAGAAAACGCCTTCTTAGACAAGTTAGACACTTTCTCGCGCTGCTGAGTTTTTTTTTTAATCTTTTGTCGTTTGCTCAGACTGCAAACAGATTAGGCTTGCAATAAGATGTAGCCGTTGCTGAGTTAATGAGGTCTAACTAGCTGTTAGCGCTCACTACTTTAGGATTTATGTACCTTTCCAACAGCTTATGGTAATATGACGTGTTTCTGCTACAGATTAAGGCCAATAAATACTTTGCAAGATCAGAGGAATTAGCTGTCTCTCCCAAAGCTGCAAGAACAAAGTACTGTCATTCTGTTCCTGGTTTTTAAGTTCTTACAGCTTGTTTGTGAGGCAGAACCTGTCTCTTGTGTTCCAATCAAGAGAAGGGAAGCTTCCTGGGTTCATGAATGTTTTTGCAAACAAGAACTTTGTTCTTTTAGCCACGAGTAATTGAGAACAAGTTTTTCTGCGCTTGCAGTAGTGCTAGTGGCCTTTAGGGAACACCCTTGAACTTTGAGATTTCCTAAAGGCTAGCTACATTTCAAATGAAGCCTATTCGATGACAGAGGTTAAATACTACAAAGGTTCAATCAGGAAAACTTTGCTGCGCTTTGTTCAACAAAGTTATCACCTGGAGTCTTGCTCTTGCTTGCTTTCTTGCAAGACAGACAGGTCTCTAAAAGATAATGCATTGTAAAGAAAGTATAAAACACGTTTGTAACCCATGTTTTTGTCACTTCTCTTGTTGCTTTTCACATTCGCCAAACTTCTTCCCTGCACTTATTGATCTTGGGTACTAAAATCCTCCTCAGCTATGAGCTTAATGTAGGGTAAAAGCCTAATAAAAAGTTATTACAAAGCAGTTATAATCCTCCACATATTATATTGAAACTCTGACTTTATTGTGAACACCTCATTGATTTTGAAAATAGACAGGCTTCACTTTTCATCCCTCCATGCCACTGAGGACTGTATTTCAGCAGATGGTGTGCTCACCCCTGAGAAATGTTGAACATTTTCAGTTTATTGAATCATCAGATTCTAATCAGCAGCTAATTTCTTTGTGAATCTGCACATAAAGTGAAAGACGGTCAGAGAACTTCTGAATAAATATATTCGGCCGTTGAAGTGCACGACTCGGTCCAGTGGTTGTGCTCATGTCTTATTCAAATCAAATGTTTTTGATGAATCTCTCACCCATATTTCTGACCAGGATGAAGAGGAGGTGCTGGTGGAGTGCCGCGTTCGCTTCCTGTCTTTCATGGGCGTCGGCCGTGACGTGCACTCGTTTGCCTTCATCATGGACGCTGGCGGCCATCGCTTCGACTGCCACGTCTTCTGGTGTGAGCCCAATGCCGGAAGCGTGTCCGAAGCCGTGCAGGCAGCTTGCATGGTGAGTCCAACTGGACCCGAACGCACAAATCGAAGAGAAGAAGTAGGACGATGACGAAACTAAAGTTTGGAGGCAGAAATTGTGTTTCATTTCTTCTCCCCTTTGAATAAATAACCTCAGAGCGCAGTGTTTAAAATCCCTGTGCTTTTATCCTCCTGCTTTACATGTGCTGCTTTAACACCAATTAACACCAAAGAAATTTATTGCTTTGATATGCCTGCATTTAATATTTATAAGGCATGCATAAAATCTGAAAAGAAACTGAAATCAATTCAATTATCTTTTTTGTCAGCAATGAGGTTTGAGATAAAGGCTAATAGACACATAACAGTGAAATAGCATAAAATTGTTATTTAGCTTTGGTCTGATCTCCAGCACACACACACACACACACACACACACACACACACACACACACACACACACACACACAGACAACTGGGCTGTTCAAAGAGTACAACATATCAGGTTAACAACTGCACCATCCATGCTTTCCCCACAGTAATTAGCTGTACAAACTATTTATTTCCCCTCTCGCTCTGTCATAACAATAATGGCTAAATATAAATTTGATTAATGTTGCAGATAGGGGCTGTGCATGTAATTTGTATGTGAGCTTTGTTTTCCTCCTTAAACATGAAATCCTTCCCTGTTGATCCACAGTTAAATCACAGACGCACAATTACCAACGACTGATTGCTGATGGAATAACGAATGCTCAATAACGTTTTGTACCTCATGTCTGAAAGTGGGCCTACTTTCTTTTCCCTTCTGATAGTCGTTCGTTTTAAGCAGGAAGGCGCAGATCAATATTAGAAATGATTGAAAGCCATTTAGCTCGTTTTGACATTTTAAGGTGCAGCACTGAATATGTCAGTGTTTCAGGGTCCAATGGAAACATTTTATTAATGCTGTAGTGAATTAAAAATGCATGTTCTCACGATCCAAAAATATTGTATTAGAGTCCAACAAATAAAACGGAAAAAAAAAAAAGTTTGTAGTCACAACTTGACAACATTAAGGGGATGTGAATACTTACAGAAAGGCACTGTGTGCAATTTTCTAAAATATTTTTTATTTAACTTATCATCATCATTGGTGATAACTGTCTACAGTAATACAGAGTGAACGACTGAACACCAACGATTTCACAGTGTGTTTATTCCGTCCTTATGTTTGCTGTGTTTACAACCCAAAACCACCATCTGCAGTGTGTGGAGTTTGTGGCAGCCCGTCGGGTCGGGCTGCACCTCTCCGTATGCCGGCTGACGCACGAGATTGGTTCGCTGCAGGCGAGGCCATTGATCACACATCTGAACTTTGGATATATGGCCACACGCAGACCCACACGCTCCGAAGCAGATTGACGGTGACAAGAATCGTTAGTCATTACTATTGATCACAGTCGGCAGCCTGCGCCGGTCCAGCTTCCTCCTCGACTCTCCGTCTCTCTCTCTCTCTCTCTCTCTCAGACACCTCCACCGCCGTCCACTCAGCAGCTGTAACTCTCTGTTATTTACAGTTTTCCCTCTCTCTCTCTCTCTTTTTGTCTCTCAGCTGCGGTATCAGAAGTGTCTGGTGGCCCGGCCGCCCTCCCAGAAGGCCTGCGGCTCGTCGCCCCCCGGAGACTCCGTGTCCCGTCGGGTATCGACCAGCGTAAAGCGAGGCGTCCTGTCTCTCATCGACACCCTCAAACAGAAGAGACCCGTCACAGAGCTGCCGCAGTAGCGGCGGCGAGCCGGTACGGGCTTCCCAACACGGCTCTCGGTCACCACGGAAACATCACCGCTTCGCCGCCAAGACCCCCCGTCTCCATCACAGACTCCAGCAGCGGTAGAAAAAGCTACAGGCTTGGTGGAGTCTCCAGTGGCTTTTATTTTTGATTTTTGATTTTTTTTTTTTTTGGAAGCAAATCCTAAGCGTTTCTCAGTCGAGTAGCTGTTTGAAAAAAAAAAAAAAACTAAACAAAAAAAAAAACACGATTCTGAATCAAACAGGAGCATCCAAGATAGTCGTGTACATGACTCTCATTTCTGTCAGTAGCGCCGAGAGGAGAAGAGGGAACAACCTGAAGAAGAAGCAGGAGGCGCTCCTTCAAACACAGCACGCGTGCCATGACCGAGCTCATCGCCGAACAAAACGCTCATCTCTCCATGCTTTCTGTGTACCTGTGTCCGCGCCTGTCCGCATGAAGCTCCACACCGGGCCATGCTCCCCTGTCATCGTTTTAGACTGTAGTGGCTCTTCTCCCTCTCGTCGTCCTTTTAGTGAATCTAAACGTCAGAACAAAACCAAGAGAGAGAGAATGAGCGAGAAAAGCCATCGTGTTCTTGTTCCTGGATGAACAAAGGAAGCTGCTACGGACTTGAGAGATTCCAGTGCAACCTGTTCAGCTGAGTGTGCATGAAGTTGTGTTTTTTTGTTTTCAATCTAAATGTGAACCATTCGAAACAATGTGGAAACAGTGCTGCTGCTTTCAGAGACAGGAGGAGGGAAATCAGAAGGCTGCATATTTTTTGGCCTTGGGACGAGCGGTGACTCGTCACCTGAATCATCCTTCCTGTTTACGTGTTTTTCTTTATTTTTCTTTTGCTCTGGTTATCTTTTAAGAAATTACAGATAATAGCCATATCAGAGGAAGAGCTGTGGGACAGTTTTCCCCTCACTGTTATTCAGTGCTAGACTTGCTGCTTCAAACACAGGAGAGACATCAGCATGCTGGAGGGAAATCTGATAGTTTCTCTTCAATCCCACCTCACTCCCTGGAGACGCTGCGTCCTCTAATAAAGGCGGATCACCTGGGGGAAGAGAAAGGAGACTTTAGGAATGTTTTTTTTTTTCTATCTCTGTAGGATTGTTTGTGTTCAGCCTTCGGTTTTCAAAAGAAAACCCATCAGAACGTTGGAGGGGCTCAAACCGAGCAGGACTTTCTGGCGCTGCTATCTGTTTTCAAGGTTCTTCCACAGGCCAGAGTGCTTTTGTTTAAGAAAATCTTCTTTTCCATTTGTTTTCACCAGTGCCATGGGTCTGTTTAAAAAAAAAACAACAAAACACACAAATCCCCTTGTTTCCCTTGTCTAGCTCTGTACTGTCACATATCTGACATGTTTGGATGTAAGGTCATCTTTTATTCCACCTTAAGCCTGGAACAGTTTGCTAAGCCCCGCCTCCAGAACGTCACCCAATCACAGCACCAGAAGCTTTACGTTTAACTCAAATTATGTTAACATTGGGAATAGTGCTTAAAAACAATTAACTCATAGATCTGACAGGTGATACAAGATGAATTCAGGGGGTCGAGGCTTAGCAGACTAATTGTTATAGATGAATTGTCCTATGAAAGAATTAGTATACCACCAGGAAAAAACTGTTGGCTATTGACTATATTCTTAAACTTTTTTACGTTTAATTACATACTTCAATCTCAAAAAAGGTAAATGATGAAATTATTTCGTTTTAGTTTTATGTGGAGACATTAAATCCGCCCATGGCTTCAAATGTGGGAGCTTCTTTCTTTAAAATGATTTAGATTAACTTGCCTTCAGTTGGTGTAAAATTGTTGTAAATCCATCAACAGCCCTCTCCCTAAAGGATTTGTCGACTCATGGGGTATCGACCAGCGTGAAGCAGTGAGATGTCGCTGAACTATTACGACCAATGTCGCTTGTATATGGGAAAAATCTGTCACGTCTAGCTAGCACAGCGTCACGTGACTTGTAGACTTTCCACTTGAAGCACAACAGCGCCCCCTGCAGTCAAAATTCCTACTGAGAAAGTCGGAGCTCGCCTTACAGCCCAGAGGTTTTGTCCAATATGGCTGCCTTCAATACGAATTTTAGTTAAAGTAACATGTATAAACTATTTATTAGCACCTCTGGTGGTTTCATATTCATGTGCATTATCTGCGTTTTGTTGTTTTACAATTGGAAGACTTGATGCCGTAGGAAAAATAAGACGGCCATCCTACACATTTAACACTATAGCAAACATAATTTGATAAATAAACCACCATGTTTTTGATTTAATTCTTCTTTGGTTTTATTTTTTTTATATATACATATTGGCCAAATTTGTGAAATTTCAGTTGAACAAAACACATAATTTTTTTTATACCTTTTTTGGTCATTCAAACTAAAATAATCAACATCAATCAGTTTTTCTGTATAATGCACAAAAATATTAATTCCCAAGTTTCCTAAAAATACTTAAATCCTCGTCTCAGTATCATGTGTCATCTCAATTAGATAAGTCAAATCGTTGCACACCATACGTTACCATACGGTCCGTTTGGTAAAGACGGTGCACAACCGCGGCCCTTTGCTGCTGTTTGGTTTTAAATTAGCCATACTATTTCTAACTTGATTTTTAAAATACAAATTTTCGTGCCTTTTTCATTATTTTTACTTCTTACACTTCTATGTCTTCCTCGATGACTCCATGAAATAAATCCTGATGTGCTTGTAATGCAATAATAACGTAAAACCTAAATGGCACACTCTGCTTCAGTGAGAGTCGGTAGTTTGCAGGAAGAAGTCAACAGTTTCTGTGTGGTGTACTAACTCGAGAGTGTTGGTGCATCTTTCTTGTTGTCTTGCCCGTAGCTCTAAAGTGAATTCATACAACTGAAAGGAACTTGTTTTGTAACAGAGACTGATGGGGAAAATCCAGCGGCTTTCAGAAAGATGTTGACGTGTGAATAAGATGACATCCGTGTGTACAGAAAACCCACTCAGTGTAACGTTTATCGTTGTTATAAGCTATGTGTTTATTTTTTGAATGTCTCTTTATTTTCTTATACGTTATAAAAACAATGCCTTTTCTGAATCATACCAAATGGCCAAAGTGTAAAATACGTATATAAATTGTTGTAGATAGGAAAATATGAGAGCAAATAATGAAAAGCGAGGAGGCGATTGGACGTTTTTACACTTTAGTTGATGCTGAAATTAACTGTGCGATTTTTATCTATGCATTCTTTTTGATCTGGAGAAAAAGGAAAGTCACGAGGAGCGTTGCATGGTCGAAAGAGAGACCGAGTGTATTGAACAAAACTATTTTTTATTTTATTTATTCTATTTTATAAAAGGTATATACTGATTTTATTAGTTGGAAGCGAGTCTCTCGATGCCGTCATTATTTCAGACCCCAGTCGACTCTTCAAACGTCACAAAAAGCTCCCGGTTCGCAGAAACAAAGCAGATAAAGGAATATATCTTCACCCTGTACAGTGATCACTTACCGCTGAGGGTCCACTGCTGCTCAGAGCGTCAGACTGAGGAGGAGGAGGAAGAAGAGGGCAGCAGCAGTGGACTCGCAGCCTTTCTGTCAAACTCACACAGACACACACAGTCCATTCGATGGATGTGTTAGCTTCCGTTTGCTGCTCACCAATTTGTACTCTTTAGCAATGTAACCAATTGTGAGAATAAATGGCATAAAACACACTTCCTGGTCTCTTTTTATTCGAGTTAAACCACACATATCCCATTTTTTCCTCTTTAATCTCTTTTCATTGAAAGGTACATTTGAAAGATGATTTTAGAAATCTGTGAAAAATAAACTGGTGCCTACGTTTGACAATAATAGCGGTAAAAGTTGCTTTGTCACCTTATATTAATAAATGTCAAAATATAAAAAGGTTGTTCCGTCTGTTAGTCTTTACTAAAATCTGAATATTTTGAGGACATGCTCAGTCCTCAGCATGCAGGGCGACACCTTTGTTGGTTAGGTTTTTTTTTCTGTGATGGACTAGTAGCCTTAGTAGGGTTGTACCGCGCCTCTTTAAGGGACTGAGATTCATAAAAATAATCAGGAAAAATACCGAAGTCTAAAATGATCTTAAAAATAATTCAGTTTATTTATTTAGTCCAAGTTCACAACAAATGTCACCACAACAATCCACTTTAAAAGACAGACAGATCCACATATGCTTACATCAGCAGATTCAGATTCACTTTGGGCCCCGTTGTAATAACATGCAGACCAGTTCTTCGTTCAAGTTCGTCCAGTTCCATTCAGTCACTGACTTTTGCAGCGATCGCTCCTCCTGAGCAAGCACGTGGTGACAGCAGAGAGGAATGATGAACTGACGGACATTTTGTTTTAGGATTTTCTGCTGGAGAGCATCAGACGATCAGGTCCTGAAGGCTGGAGAGTATTTTCTGAAGTAAGACAACTGTATGATGGACAGTGTGTGTGTGTGTCTATTTTTTTTATAATTCACTCAGAGAGGATGACAATGCTAACTGTGGGTCGGAGGTCATAGACTGCGGCCGGGCAACAGAGCCACTCGGGGAAGAGATTGGCGGCAGGATGTGACCTGCAGCCGTCGGCGCTCCCTGCGTTTTCTTCACGTTCCCAGATCGGCTCCTCTGTTTCTCCAGGTTCCTCTCTTCTTCCTCCGGTTGGATGTTTTTCCTCTCGGAGGCCGTCTGAGGGGCAGACTGAGCATGCGAGAGATGTTTTTCTAGGACTGGAGCGGAGCCCTCCTGCAGCTTCTTTACCGGTTTTCCGCTGATCTTGTGTGCAAGAGCTGTGATTGGAGACAAATGTCTGGAGGGTTTTTCAGCAGACATTAAGGTCAGCGTAAGACGTGGTATCCGCCTCGGTTTGCTGTGCTGAGATGGATTTACTTTTCTCTTTGCTTTCTTCTTTTGCCCTTTAGCTTGATTTTTCAGGCCTGCTGCATCGCCTCTGCTCTGTTTCTGATTTCTTTTGCTTTTTCGTTTTTTCTTCTTCTCTGACTTGGTCTTACTGTCCTTCCCGTCAGCCTCATTTTCTTCACCTTCATTTTCACCTTCCTCTTTGTCTTCGTCTTCTGAAGGTAGAGCAGGATCTACTCCATCACTGGTCCCTGCTGCCTCAGGCTCCTCCTGGCTGGACGGAGATGAAGTCCTGCTGGTGCTCAAAGCGACTCGTTTCTTCTTCCTTTTGCTCTTCTTTGCAGGTTTTGATGGTTCAGGAATTATGCCACCCAAGAGACCCTTCGCTGCCGCCCTTGCCAACACATCCTGAACTGATTCCACCTTTGTGGGATCCGCCTGAAAATGTAAAGGTCAAAATTACTACATTTATTTAAGAAATGTCTATATACACCTTTAACGTTAAATACAGTTTCTCTATCCTGTGAGGAAAGGTAGATGTTAATGTGGTCAGATTCTGCTTCACCAATCTGTTTCCTATTTTGTACGAATACACGTGGACATGGGGGTATTTCTTGAACAATACATAAAAGTTGCCTAAGAAAATGCTAAAAATGTTACCCGTAATTTAGGTAAATTGCGTCAGATTTTCTGGAGATCTTATTTTACACTCGTTCCATGTAAATTTATTTCATAGGAATGTTAGAAGTAGGGTAAAATTGTCAAGTGGAAGTAAAAAGATGCATTGTTTTAAGAATTTTCTACAACTAGAAATCTGAATAGTGTGGAGTGCATTTGCCCCCTGCTTACCTGTGGGCGTGGCTTCACAATAAGTTTAACGAATTGAATCAAAACCAATCTGCATCAGCAAAACCAATCAGGATCTAGGTTTTTGTTTGGTTTCAAATTGGTATTTTGGAAAATCTGTTCAAATTGCATAACAGACGTAGGATCCACGTGGGTCCCACATATCACAGATCACACTTTGTCAACTTTGTCCCTTCTGGGGCCAGTTTTTTAGTTCATTTCCTGTCCGTATGGGTCCCATATGCAGAGCAAATGCTTTCCAAGACACTTTCATCAGGATTTCCTCTCTCTGTGCGTCTGAGGGAAGCAGGGAGCCAGTCCCAGACGTGAATGTGCCATCTGCTGCTCTGATCGGATTTTGCCATCCGCATATTGAAAGTTGATGTATTTAGATTTGGTTTTTGAATTTTCAGATTTCTTCGTTGGCTTGCTCCTTCTGCCCATCTCCACTTCGGCAGCCAGAGACTTTTACCACTTAAATTTGAATACAAGGCGACACTAAAATCCTGGTAAAAACAAAATCATCGTCTTGCTAAATAATAACCTAGCCTGCTTAAAATTTCCGTTTTGTCATTGAGAATATTTTGGCTTCTGTTTTGGGGTTTTTGGAGTCTCCCCCACATGTCCAAATGTTTCGTCTCACTAACATCCTTTGGTTTGCGTGATGACGCTGCGTTTTCCCCTTAAGTTCCAGCAGCGTTTTTCAATTGAATTTAAATCCAGGGACTGAGATGGAGATTCTTGGAGACTTCTTCTTTGTGGACATGAATGCAGCACTGGAGGCTATGAAATTATTGCTCGTCCAGACACAGACCTGCTTGACTGTGATTGCCATAATGTTTCGATTGGCATGCGTGACCGTGTCTGCACAGACAGTTCCAGCTAGCCCGTCTTTATTTTAGAAAATCAGCTTCTGCACAGTGACTTACAAAAAGCACTTCCATTGCCTACAGTAAGAAAATCTGACTTCAATAACTATTATATAACAGCAAGAGGGGATTCAGGAGTCTTGGTGTCATATTTGCAAAAATATTCATAATCCATGAACACATTTTGTCACTTCAACAACATAAACAGAAAACTGTTCAAGAGATCTGAGTTTTAAAAAGTTTTTGCAATCAAACATTAGAAAGATGTGGTGCATGTATCTGTTCAGCAATGTCTTCTCTGATCCTCCCGAATGAAATCCATTGCAACCAGATGCCACCTGATGCCAGACGTGTTGGAAAACTATCGGAGCACATCACCTGGAACGTAACATCCTAGCTGTAAAACACGGTGGTGTCAGTATCATGCTGTGTGGATACTGCCATTCATACAAGCAGGCCAGCAAACTCTTTTACACAGGAGAGAGTGAAGGACAAATAGAAGTGGATGCTACATTTTAAAGATTTTTTTAAAAGCCCCGCATATCCTTTTACTTCCAATTCCCAACTACACGCTGCTTTGAGTTGCGTTAAAAACCCAGTTAGACAAATTCAGGTCTGTTTTTCCAACATAAAGTGCAACAACATTTTGATGCTTCGAATACTTTGCAAACTCTTGTATTTATGGTCGATTATGATCTCTAGTCAAAGCAGCTCAGAACTACAGATGGATGATATTTTGCTGCAGGGGTATGAATACTAAGGCAAAGCAGTGTGAGATTCATTCATGTTTTTTATTTTAATGAACATAAGGGTTTTGTCCCTATAAGTATCAATTCATCAACTGGTTTTAAATTGAAGTAGATTCAGTGGCGCATCCAACTCTTCTGAAACATTCATCACATCTTAAATTCCTGGATTGTTCTCTGTGCTGATGCTCGGGCTCTGTGGCTTCACTGCAGGTTTTTTTTCCCCCCCAGCTGCAGCGGATCAAAGCAGCAGCATCTCATTTCCTACTGTGGTACTTGTCTTGTTTTATGAGTGAAGAGAAGATGGGAAGAAAGAGAAAGGGACAAGCAGACGAAGCGACGGCGTGATGCAACATGACGGCGAAGGGTAGAAGGAGGGACGAATGCCACAGAGTAATCCGTTTAGTTTTGCTCTGAGGCACTGAGACGTATCCCGGGTTTGAACATATTTTGTCTTCAATTCGTCTCCCTTTTTTTTTTTTATTGAGTATTGAAATAGTGCTGCAGTATTTCTGCGGTGCAGCTCCCTGCATTAGTGTGTGCGCGTGTGTTTGCACGCCAACGAGCTGACTGACCTCCCAGCAGACAGTAAAAGAGTGCCGCCTCAGCACTTCTCAAAGGTCTTGTTGCAAAGTAATCAAACGCAGACACACACTCTCGCACCGATATAAATTCTCCGGCGCACCAAACACGCACACAACAAAATCCTCGCTTCCCTTCAATCTCCGCCGCAACCTTCACCTCTGCATTTTTCATTTCCCACATCTCACACTTTCTCTGACCTCCGTCTCTCACCTGCCGCGACAGTCTGGCTATGAAGCAGCCGTTGGTGAACTGAGAGGGATGGAGCCTGAAGAACCTGGAGTCAGTTTCATCCCCTGAAGCGGAGTCATCGGGGAAAATAGGCCCATTCACCCTGAGAGACAAGTTGGGTAACATTTAAACAGCCTGGCTGCCGTCCAGAGGAATATCGTTACTGAATTACTGTACGGGTGTGTGAGAGGAAAAGCATTTGTGTTCGATAAACCAAACCAAAGAATACATTTAATATTCGACGGCGTGAATCCTGCCACCCCTGGCAGGATTAGTTGATACAATTTTGTATTCCCTTCATTGGCTGCCCGTTTCTTTAAAAGTTGATTTTAAGCTCTTGCTTTTAGTTTTTAAATGTCTAAATGGTCTGGCACCTCTTTATCTTTTTGAGCTTTTACATTCACATTTCCCCCAGTAGACCGTTAAGATCTCAAGCTCAGACGCTGCTGGTTAAAAGAGAGCTGCTGAAGGAGGAAATGACACAATAGACTTTGGCATGAGTTTGTCCAAGATAAGCTGCGATAAAGCTTAGGACTGAGGATCTGGCAGAGAATCAAAGAAACCTCAGGGTATTCATACAGAGGGGAGATCTTGTCCGTAGTAAATGTGAGCCAGGTGACACACGGGGGGGGGGGAAGAAAATAAGGGCAGCGCACAATAACGATTAACAAGCACATGGCGAAATATGTCAAGACAAGATGACCACAACACAACTGAAATATTACATCAGCTATAAAAGAGTGACGTTAGACCAAAAACATTTAGAGAACCAAAACTGGTTAGATCTGCAAGGTAAGCAACCTTAAATTGATGTAAATCAAAAGTAGCTTAAGTACTTATATCTCAACCTGTTTTTATTTCAAACTCCAGTCCTCCAGGCCTGATGTCCTGTGGCTCTCTGGCTTTGCACACCTGGCTCCAATATTAGCTCATTAGCAGAGCTATTTAGAGTCTGACTGGCTGTTAGCGATGCAGCTTAGCCGTTTAAATTTGAATGCAGGACAGGGGACTCATGGTCACAAACCACTGGTGGAAAGAAACAATGTGACAGCAGCAGGTTTAGTATTTGTACCTGAATGGCAACAGTTTGGGGTGAATGTGTGTTTTCTCCAACACTCTGCCGACCAGCTGCTCGTTTTCCTCAGGGCACACTGAGCGTGTGCAGTAGACCACCGTCTGGACTTTTGGAACTAACATGAAGCACAAATATAAAGATCCAAAGCGCTGTGATCACAAAGCTTTTATGTGATGGCCATGAATGTACTTTAGAAATCCTTTTTTGTATGAGGCACATTTATGTTTAATCCCGGCACAAACTGTTGTTTGTTTAAAATGCGCAATGTTTACATGGCAGTCATTGTGCTCGTGTTTATCGCAGTTTATACTCACAGGACAACGCGTGGGCCAGCAGCCGGGCCTGCTGGGTGGTGAGAGAGAAGATTTTGCTTTTGGAAATCGAGCCGTGGGATAAATCTGGCAGTAGGCTCCAGTCTGTAAACACGAGTTTGACAAATTCAGTTGAACTGAACCTCTTATTTATGAAATGAGAAGATATTTCTAAAATAAAATAAAAACACAGTTCAAGTTTCTTCAACCCTGTCTGTAATTGTAAAAATGATCTGTCAACTTTTGTTTAATTTCCATCAGTGTTTGGGGGTTTATAGCTTCTTACTTATGCAATCATTTTTATGCTCAAGGTTGAGAAAAGTGTGAAAAAATAAAGAAAACCATTGCAAAGCAGCTGAAAACTCAGTAAAAAAAAAAGATGGTGTTGTGAGACCAAAGTCAGACATCAGTGCTTAGCGCAGTAGCCAGCCTTGAAGAAAATACTGACTGCAAAACACCAGCTCTATTAGTTCATAAAGATTTACAAAACTATTTGTACAGGGAAGAAAATGAACTTAGGAAAAATGTTGTCCGAGAGACCTGGCAAACCGGGACTCTATGGCCAGCTCAGTGTGCCAGTAATTTCCTGCAGTCCATTCCATGTTTAAATTGTAAGGGTTTTAACTGAACCACAGAAATTCAGTCATTAAAACTTTATTACAAGTTTGCAGCTAAAATTCTGTGTCAGTAATGTTTTCTATAGGAACCAATTGTTAGGCAATAATAATAGTAAAAAATAAAATAAAATCAGTGAAGCTAATTCTGCACATGTGGTTGGGAGGGAAGTCAAAACACAGCATTTTCTGTTCATTTGGGATTTCCTTGAACTAATATTGTTAAAATATTTTAACTGGTGCATAAAAAAGTAAAATCTAAAGTTTAACTACACGTTATCATCTAATAAACTTTATGCTCACAAACGATACCTGGAGCTGACTTGCTGACTTACTTTAGCATAAACTGCAATTACTTTAAAACAATCATTTTTTTCTCCCTCTACAATTATATTTACCTTTAAAGATCAAACGGTAATGTTTCAAATGCATACCTCCATGCTCACTGTGCATTGTGGCGACTGGGTCATTGAGGGCAGAGGACGAACACTGAGGCAAAACTACAACGACCTTTAGCCTGTGCACAGCGCTGTCCCACTCATTCAGACTGCAGAAAGCTGCTGGCAGGACTTTGACATCTACAACAGAATGTAGAAAACTCAAAAATGATTTTAAAACAGAAAAAAGCCTTTGCAGTGCGAAATATTTAGTAGACGTATTAGTTACTTCGCATCTGTGTTTAGAAGGATTAATAGCTTAAAGTTATTTTGAGTTAATTTTGAGAATTATTTGGCACTGGGTGTTACAAAGCTTTCAGGTCAACAATAGAGCAGGATCTGGCAACTTGATATGCAGGTTTCAAATGCAAGTTAAGCTTCAGACTTCATTATCCCCTCGTCATGTTAAGCTGCGGGTCATGCCCACGGCTCCACGGCTTTTTGTCTGACGTCCTCCCACGGGGTTTGTGACCCTGCCAGACGACACCACCACATCGGTCTCAACCTCAAAAGTGAATATGCTATTTGTAAAACGCTCCATCAGAAAAAACTAAAATATGCACTTAATGTGCTGGGATTTATACAACGAGAGATCTATAAAGACTTTGATGGGTCCAAATTAAACTAGCCCTTGTCAATATTTATTCTGGGTTTTTTTTTTTTTAGATGTTTCAAAAGTTTTGTTGGACTTTGGATGCTATTTTGCTCATTTTCAATCCTAACCATTTTCAGATTCTGTTCTTAAGATTGATGTATAATTGTTTCCAACATAAAAGGTGATGTAACACTAAACAAAGAACCAATTTTGAGCTTGATCTTTATGCACTTGTTTGCCAACAGAGTAGTTTCAGTGACAAAATCTGTACATTTCTGTATCAAATGAGAATAAAAAACAGCATGAAAAACAAACAAAAATTTTTTGCCTGAGCTATCGGTTTCCCAAGGAGCTGTTTGCTTGACATAAAACTCTACTGAATATAGATGTTATTTAGTTAATCTTTCAGGTTTTGTTGTATTTATTTTTTCCTTATTTGTTGATAAAACCCCATTTATCCTCTGTAACAAATAAAATGATCACTTAGGCTATATTTGTCTAATATTAAACTTTGTCTGATGATCAGAAACATTTGAGTGTGACCAAAAAAAGCAAAGCAGAATACATCCGTAAAGGAGTCTGTATGTTTTTCACAGAACTGATCCATACAAATCAGATCTGTTTGTCTTGTAATGTACCTTCAGATGGCGTTTCTTCTGCGTTGGCACTGTACAAATAAACTAAGCTGAACTGAATTGTTTCTTACTTTTGATTCCCATCTGAGAGAGCAGGTTCTTCATCTCTTCCGTCTGCACAGGAGCGTGGTCGGCGCCGCACACCAGAACTCGGCCCGACCGAGCGGCGGCTGCCACAGCTACGTGAGCCACGGTCAGAGCCGAGAAGGAGCCCGCCACCAGGACGTCCCCTTTATCAAACAGGACTGGCCGTGACACGCTCACTGCCAAACACACACTCCTGTCCTGCAGAAACACAACACGCACAAACGTGTTCCTCCTATAGGGATGCAGGGCTTTCCTGTTTGTACTTATTCAACATAACAGAGCGACGTGCAACCAAAATGAAGTCACACAATTTTAGATGTAAACTTTAATTTAAAAAAGTGCAGAATGTCAAACTGGGTTCAGTTTTTGGCTTTTTTGTTTTTTGTTTTTTGTTTTTTTGAAGAAATTGAAAATGTTTGTCAACCTTCTTTTATTTTGCCCTCAAAAAAGTATAAAATAACTTAGAGCTTTATACCAATGATACCAGTGCTCAATGAACCACCTCTGGAGTACTTAAGGTTACAGCAGGTAGCAAAAAGAGGGACATTTTAAACTCATAAAACTATTTGTGATGTTTATCCTGTTATACACTGATTATTATGCCTGAAAATTATCCTCATTTGGTTACAGGGCAAGGCTTTAATTTCAAAATTTTCACTGAAATAAAGAGTAGAAAAATACACAAATTCCAAAAGCATGTTAAAGAAAATATTTTGTTGTTCAAAAACACATTTTTTTTTAAGGTATTTTCTTATATAACCCTTTGCTTACAGCTGCCCTGTGCTCCAGAAATAAAAAGCTGTTTTAATTCATGTTTAGAGGAATGCAGACATTTCTACCTGGATGTTTAGCACACGTGTGGTGGTGAGGACGCTGCTCTGAAGAGGTTTACAGAGGCTGCGGGAGAAAACGAGCGTGTCTGGACAGAGAGGGTCCTTGGAAAACGTTGAACCCGTGAGGTCAGCCATGTTCTTCACTTCACTGAGGTTGGCACTTCGTAAGATTTCGCACATTTCATCTAGACTGCAGAGAAGAGGGGAAAAAAATCAAAGTTTTAAACTGAGCCAGACCGTTGAGCTTGTCTGCAACAACCCGCTGTGCTCCGGTGTGAAACAACAGCGACTTTAGATGAGAGATGATGGAGGACGACCAGTTTTAACTCTCTCTACCTTGTGAAATGTTAAAAATGAAAACTAAGCAGTATCCTATGAGAAACTACTGGCAAAACGTGTCACTATTAGTGGCACTTTTTATACATCATTGTCCTCTATTTTGTAATACATGCCTCTGCCTTATTTACATTTAAATCATCATCCGTTCTCAAACATTGAGGAAAAATCTTTGATCACTGGATGAGGTACAAAAAAAAAAGGAAACTTTTACATTACTTGGACTTTCAACTTCTGTGGGTTGTAGAAATTTCCCAACAACTATTCTCTTCACGTCATATCTGCACGCAAAAGCCGTAGACGAAAAAAACAAAACCGGAAATCTGCACCTGGTGTTTAAAGTGTTGACCCATGCGTAGAACGGTAAGGATTTGGCCCTGCGCTCTTTGGTTCGGAGGGGATCGGACAGGAAACGGGAGACGCTCCGCAGGCTGTGTTTCACCCTGAAGCGGGCCAGAGATGCAGCGAGTTTGATCTTCCATCTGGAAGAGATAAACGACAACACAACCACGCCAACGTCACGATTGTAAGCATACTGATGTTGCATGTTAATATGACACTTTCCATACAAAACACCTCTGAAGGCTTTTCTCCAGGTCTCTGACTTCAGCGACAACCACCTGCTCTCCTTCAGCTGGACGCCGACGAAGCAAAAACCTCCTGTCCTGGAAGTCATACAGCATCACCATTGCCAATGGCAACAAGTCGCTGTACTGTAAAACACATAATTTGTTAGTTACAAATAACAGAATAAGAATTTCTGATGCACCAATTTAGAGTTTTTTGCAACTATTATAGAAGCCTTCCCTGCAGGGGGCTCCTCCCTGCATGGCAGTAGTAATAAAAAAAGGGTCAAAATCTCTCAATAGGTTACAAAATCAGAATAAAATATGAACTTGGTGATTGTCAGTAGTACTTTGTTCAATTTTATTTTCTGCAAAACTGCCTCTATAAACCATTTTCCTAATTTTTCTAAATAACTTAGGTAATTTCACATCTCTTTTTGGCTCATGTAACATATTTTTGTATTTGTCTAATTTTTTTCTGTCTTTCTAGGAGACATATTGAATGTCGTGGGAACAGAAATGTAACTCCGCTGCGCCTCTGGGCTTGTTCTGTCTGGCCAGGCCTCCGTTTGAGGAAGACAAATCTGGTCCAATGAAATAAACAACAACAAAAACTGGGTTACACCTAACCTGGAGAGAAAATGAATGCATGCGTGTCTAGAGGTTGGAATACAGATGCTGTGTGCTGAATAATAAAGGGATCTGTGGTGCCTTTATGGTCTCACTTTCAGACTAACGACACCTCAGCCTGTTTCACTGCATGTCCCCCATCCTTCAATAAAGTTACCATTCAGGCGCACACACACAAACATGGCCACACACACAAGTGGGCTGCTTTGCTTTATCAGTGTATGTGTCATTGCACATTGTTTTATGATGTAATTTACAGTCTACAAATTGCGGAGTGTGTCATCTTCTCTCTCGCATGCGTCGCTTGTCAGCCATAACCAGCCAGACTGCATAAGATCTGAATACAAATGGGCTTTTAACTGCATCCCTGCTGGTCTCACCAGCATTTCTTCATCTGACGACAGAAAACCTACACATGCACAGTCAGTCAGTGTTTTTAAAACAGATTTGGGTTTGTGAACACTGAAAAGTTGAACCAGATGCGACTCACGATGTTCTGAGATTTGTGGAAGAAGCTGTCAGAAATCACGGCCTCCAGTAAATCTTGGTCTAGGAGGGGAAAACATCAGGTGATACATAGAAAATAAACTAAAAACTAAATTATTCACCTTTTTTTAAAAATCATTTTTTATTTTAGAACTAGCAGCTAACATGAACTCAAAGTCTGCAGAGCACACAGCATTCATCAGGAACTGATTAGTCAGTGTGAAACATCTTTTACCTCAGTGTTACCGTCAGAAAACGTTTTCGGCATCTTGCTGCCAGCTGAGCCTTGGAGCTAACCAGGAATGTGCTAAACACTGATAAACGAAATTGATTCAAAAAGTCCTCGCAAGGAGACATTGGTCTCTCTCTGCTGACACAGTTTGCTCATATTTCAGAAGAGCTTCATGGAGGCATGTAGAAATAAAGCTCGTCGTTTACCAGAGGTAGAGGTAAAACACTCATGGAGGAACTACAACATAAGTTCTGCTCAAACCAGGAGCAAAAAAAAACAAACAAAAAAACAAACTTGTACTGAATTATTTTACACTGAATACTACATGAACACACATGAAACCTTTCCAATTAAAGGTCTTGACCAGTGCAATTGCAATGAAGTCATGCTTATTGTCACAGATGTTGACAGAACGGCAACCAGTGATATCACCACTCTGTGTGTAATAAGAAATGCCACTTTTATGTGAAAATAACAGGATGCAAAGATGGTTAAAAAAAATGCAATTTTTCCTGAAACATTTCGAACTTTGTTTCTGTTGATTTTGTCGCTGCTCTGTAACATCAACTTGCTGAAGAAGATGGCATCCTCTGTGGCTTTATTTATCAGTATTTGCTTTGTGAATCAGATGCTGGGCAGATAGTGCAAAAGATGTTTTAGTTCGATCCTAACGATTATTAGATACTCCAGGCACTGTTGGTGCAAGACCTACATCACAATTTAACGTTTAGGATTAACACGACATCCTGTTTTACCCTGCAAAAATCAGGTAGGACACACAAATCAAATGGTCCAACTCGAATTTATTATCAGAAAAGCTTGTTTGGGGTTTAAAAATAAAATCACAACTTGTGTCCATCAGGACAAACACAAAGGTTTTAACTTTGTCACTTTTCCATATTTTCCCGTGTGACCAACTTCAACAGAATCTATTATACAGTAACGTTTTCCGTCCAATCAACCCACCTCATGTAAGTGCTCATAAGCACTCATAAAGCAGATTTATATTCATGCCAACTGCACCTCTTATCACCTCCCACCCAGACATCTGCTGAACCTTCAGCTCCAATGATTTGCTCTCACATGGAGAAGTCAAATGAACGACTATATGCCATTTAATCTACGGACTGCATGTTGAAGTTAGTATTCACCAAGCAAATATTGGAGCTGACTGCAGCCAAAGCTTTTCATTACGGAGATAAAAGCCGCCGGCACGGAGGTCGTTGAGGTCTGAGGAGACGGCAACGAGAGCAGGTACAATTAATTTAGCAGCCATGTTGCCCCTTCAGAAAACAAGTCTTACATTTGAGGGTGTTGAAAGCGAGCTGGTAGGCTTGTTTTTGTGTGGCCTTGTCGTCGCCGCTGTTGAGCGGTAGCGTGTCGGTCCTGTTTTCATAGCGCAGAAGCTGACGAGGCTCCGGCTTCTCTCTGCGAAGCCGCTGAAAGATGGCCGCTGCCTGGAGAAAGACCTGATCTGACGGAGGGCCGACTGAGGGAGATGGGACAAGGAAGACGACAGCCGTGAGATGGTGGGGTGGAAATATTCAACCGGAGCAGTGTAGAAAAATGAAAGCACTTCGAGGCACCGGGCGAACATGGACATGTAATCACACAAACTTCAGTGTGCAGTCAGGTGAATTTAAGTGTCACCCTATAGATTGATTTTTTTTTTTAATTATTTGACACTTTAGTATTTTATATACATTAAAACAACACTGAAAATTTCAAGTAATACAACATGATAAAATTAAAGTTTATTCTAAAGAGAAAAAAAACAACATATCTGGTGAGAAAATGAATTAGAACAATGCCAGATTGATTGGGATTAATTGGGATTTTACCTACTTGAAATGGGTAAAATACATTGCACATGTTTATATTGTATGGAAGCCCATTTCTGCCACCCTGTTAAAAAAAAAAAAATTATCTCAAAATAATGAGATAGCATCTCATTATAATTAGATACTATCTCATTATACTATCATTATAATGAGATATTTTTTTTTTTTTAACAGAGTGGCGGAAATGGGCTTCCATAATATCGCTACTCAGCATTTTGAAGGTTTGTCCTCTTTAAATCTTAAACAGTAGAGCAGGTCATTCGAGCAGGTTCACCCTGAAAGCAGGTCACAAAACAGTGAAAGAAGTCTCCAAAAACCTTAAAAATGTGTTAAGGAGGCCTACACATGTTTACATCACAGTATAATAATGTAAAAATAGAAAGACACGTATAACTTTCATTAAAGGGGTAGAAAGATTATGACTGCTTTGCTTTACAGAGAAAATGGGCAAAGACCAATGCCTATAAAATATTGCTCTGTGTCAAGAATTTGATTATTTTGAGAACAGAACAGAAGACACATTTTGAACAAACCAACTGCAGTGTTCTGGGAAAATAACCTCATAGCTGCGAAGCTCACATCACAGAATCACCACATGAATTCTGCTTTATGAAAATGATCCAAAGCTGACAATCAAGAGTTAGAGAGTCCTCGATCTAGTCAAAGTCCTGAACTTGAACTCTTTGAGATGATGTGTGATGGGACTTGACACAGGCTGTGCATCAAGAAGCCTCTCAAACATTTCACACCTGAAACTGTATGAACCGTTTCACTGAAGTTATTTCAGTCATAGGAGGTGGGATGGAAGAATTAACTGTCCTCAGTTAAAATTATTTTTTCACTTCTTTCGTTAAATGCTTAAAAAATAGATTAGACGTCAATTTCTTTTGAAAGAACTTTAATGGGATATCTTAACTAGTTTAATTTTTAACAGACCAACACAAATATAGCGCAGAGTTGCAAATTGTTTATTTCACAAAATCCAAACAAAAATATTTTTTGGTTGCCAAAATATGGACCAGGTCAGAGTAGAAGGCCCGGTGTGCGTTACACAGTCTTGTTTGTTTAATTGTCCGGCGTCACAAAGGTGTACACTAAAACAGCTGAAAGTCAAACTTTAGGATAAAGTTTCAATTTGCTTTGTTTTTCCTTCATTTGATGCTCACAGACCAGCTAGCCGACTGCAACCTGAGGCTGCACACACATCCGCCGCTTTCAGGTGCCAACAAAAGCCTTTGTTCAACGTTTAGCTGCTGCCTTTTCTTCACAAGAACAGAGAACAAACCGACTTGTTTACCAGATTAACAACTTTGCAGCACACTATAAAACATTTTATTTTAACTATGAGATTAAATCTCACCTGAGCCAGGAGACACCGAGTGAAGATGAGGCAGAGGAAGCAGAGAGGAGAGCGGCTGCTTGTCACCCTGATGGCCTCGCTCTCGTTGAGAGATGATAATCGGCTTCTCTTTCTCAGAGCTCATATTTACATCCTGTCCGGAGCCATCTGTACTGTAACACAGGAGGAACAGCGTGCCAGCGTCTGCCTCTCACGTTACACGCAAAGATCAGCTCAGAAAAAAGCAAACAAACAAACACAGGTCAGGAACCGCAGAGAGCAGCTCCCGGTTTTTATGCTTTCCATCCTTCAGCCTTGCTGTTGCCGTCGTTCAAGCATCTAAATGAAAGCAAACAGCAGAGCTGCAAAGGTAACTAAGTTCCAGAGAATCCGGCAGGGCAGACATCTGATCCACCCTGCGGATCCGTGTCAGTGTGAGACAGTTCTGCCTCAGATGCTGTGCAAAAAATCTTCATATGGTTTGACCTCGCTACGGGTTTGCAAACACAAACTTAAATGAACTTTAACTGGATTTTATTTTACAGATCAACGCAAAGTATGGCGTTAATTTTTTTCTTTAATGCAGATTTTGAGAAGCTGTTGCTTATTATTCTTTGCAAAACTGGCTCATCCTCAGTTTTATTGGACGGAGAGCGTCTGTGACCAGCAATTTCAACGTTTTGCAACAGATTCTCAGTCAGACGTTTGTCTTTGTGGTCTGCAACCACAAAGACAAAGGCTTTATAATGGTTTAAAAACACTTTAGTGTTTTTACGGGATTTGAATACCTTTGCAAGACACTGTAATGTGTGTTAAGTAAGTAGGCTCCTCGTGATACAATTAAGCAGATAAAGTTGCATGAATAAATAAAGAGCTGCAGTCCAACCCTGAACGAAGGCTCGTCTCTAACTCGCCAGCTAAACTAATCTGTTTGCAGACCTACGCTAGCTTTTCACCTCACTCTGACATTAAACCAGGTCTTCTCTCAGTCTGCATTCAGATTCACACATGCAAACGGGGCGTACGTCCAAATTCCAAACAGATTTTCTTTTTACACAGAGACATGCGAGGTCCACTAGCCTTTAATTAAACAAAGTTAGTGGAGGTAAAAAAAAAAAAAAAAAAGAAGACAGAGCATAATCCTCTTTTATTACAGTTCTTCCCTTTAAAAGCATAAGCTAGAGCTGACCAGAGATCCATGACATGCACTTAAAGTCCATGATGGTGCCTGTGGAATAAATCAGCAAATATCAGGCCGCAGTGATTTAATGAGTGTCAGAGAGTTTACTTTGTGCTCAACAGGCCGAAACTCAAAGTCATTTCAAAAAGTGAAGCTTGTGGAAAAAAGATGGGAGTAGTAATCTGGACAGAGTGTAACGAGTTGTTTTAATTTTGCATCGCAAGTCTTACCGTTGTCACTCCGAAGACGGTCGGTGGAAAAATGAAGAAATGCAGCTTAAATGAGAACCCAGGAAACCTCTGCTTCCTGCCTTGAGTTTGAAACGCCATGGCAACAATATGATAATGAAGGAGGGTTGGACCTGCTGTGTGAAAGATGTGCAGGAAAGCGCACGACATGATCTGCACTGGAGAAAATGTGACCGGAGTGCATTTGAACAACTGTTTCCCCCCCCAAGGTGGAACACATTATGCTTTTGGAATTGTAGCAGAAATTGATTGGTCAAGAAGAAAAATAATATTCTTCATGGTGGCAAAAATAAGTCATATTGTTGTACAATTTGAAGACAACAGACATCAAGAAACTCAAACTGAGGAGAAAGGACTGTAAGTATAAAACTAAATGCAGTCCTTAGTTAATAAGAAATGTGCCACTCAAACTCCTTCTCCAAAGAGTCGACACCATTTTTATTTTTTATCTTTTAAAGTCACCCACATTTCTGAACTACTAAATATTCAATTCATGTTCCATATTTTAGTGAGTGAAAATCCCTTTAATTTGTAGTTATTTATTTATTTTTTACATCTAATGTTGCAGTTCAGTGCAAAAAAAGAAACATTTTTTTTCCCTTTGAGCTCAACACAAGTGATCCCCTTGAGCTTCACCTGGCTGCCTGTCCAATGCACAAGCAGGTCACAGATATTTATGGGCTGCATAACTCTGTCTGACTGGATCTGATTGGTGAACGATCGTCTTGGTTAAACGAGCAGAGAAAATCCATGCTGACCTTTAGCAGGCACTTCCCTAAACCTGGGGTTTGACAAGAGGAAAAAAAAAAAGAGATTGAAATAGGTTGTAAATAACTCAATTTAAGCATTTAAATAAATCACTGTTGTTAAAAATGGAAACCAAGGTGACTGCAAGGAGAATTTATATGTGGAAAAATAAAGCAAAAAGAAAAAAAAAAAGTCTCGACCTTTTTGCATGTAAAACACCAGTTAACCTATTTATAGCGAACATTGGAGCAAACTTAAAGAGACGTTAATGTCATTAAATATGAATCATATCTGCTTCCAATGCATCAAACCCATTTTACTACTAATTTTCTTAATTTTTTTTCTTTCAAAATTTGACTAATTATACTAGTTTAGTAAAATGTTACTTTTACTAAACTAATTTGACTAATTTTCTCTTTCAACATGTTTAAACTCTGGAAGTTGGATTAATTTTTTTTTTTTTTTGAGAGTTTAAGGTGGACTGAAAACTAGTAAAAAAGCTACTCTGGTAATCCTTCAGAGAATTAATGCAAAAATAGAATAAAAATATATCTTCTCTGCAGTTGTTGAAACAAGAGAAATAATGTTATTCTTTGTACATACAGTCATATTGATTAAATGATATGTTCAGGCTATAAGTCTCATTAGTCTTGTCTAGTCTTAAATGTCATGTTTTCATTAGACGCAAATGTAAAATCATCAAACAATAGTCTTGAGTCCAATTAATCAACATAATGTTTCACTTAGTGAACTGGATAGTGTTGTGAAGATAATTATAGCTTTACACCATAAAATGACACCAGGCAGCAGACACTGACACCTACGTGTTACTGCCTCCCTGTGAGCAGCATCAAGCACTGCAGTGCAAATGACATGACGCTTGTGGCCAACGTCCAATGATCACAACTGTTTAAAGCACCTTTCACATTTATTTATTATAAGATGTGCAAAATGCCTTAAGTTATTTACATATTAGTTGGAAAAACTTTAATTCAGAATTCCAACCTTCTGTCTTTTTCGTGTGCTTATTCAGCGAGGGAGGAAAAATGTATTCCAATAGCTGCAAAATGATTTAAAAGAAAGAAAAAGGATGGATGGATGCGGTACAGAGACCGTACATCTGAGGAAACTTATTGATTTTACTCACTACTATGAATAATAATTCATATTATTTGTTTGGCACCAAAATAATGTAAGCTATTATTTTGGTGCCAATTTTGCAGTGACTTTGTTGCTTTTTTTTCTTTTCTAACCCAGCTTTTACAGCTCTTATGATCATCAGGAAAGCAAGAAGCGTAAGCAGCAACATAATATTTGTTTATTTTATTTATTCTTTATTTGTCCTATTTATTCTTTTATTCATATGTCTAGTTAATTATTTTCTATTCATAATGTACAGCATTGTAGGACAGACGGTTTTAAATATTACAACATTTCAACGCTCTTTTCTTAGTATTTTCTTCTCCTAACTTGCTGTTTGAAGTAAAAATGTGAGTGGCTGTAGTATCGACAGTTCACCGACAGAGGGAGACATTTATCTCTGAACAGCAACAATGCTGTACAATGTGACCAATTATAAATCTTCTCACTGGCCGGATTCAAATGAAAAAATACAAATTAAAAATACATGAGTGATTCTCGCATGACATTTCATGTGTTCTACTAAATAAAACGTTTATTTTTTTCCAATACAGCAACAACAATTTTATTTCCTGAGCCAGGATGACGTTTGATGAACTTAAATCCTCTTTTTCCCCCTTTGTCCCCTTGCTCTCTCTGTGAGGTGGAACTAGCCAGCGTACATGGGGGAGATTTATCAGTGTGTTTGGAAAAAATCAGAGTGAGGTCTTCGGGCCAAATGAGCCTCACTTCTCTGTGGGTGAGAGTACAGCTGGAGAGATTATCCCCTCCAACACGCGTCATCAGTGTCGCCTCACAACAGGCCTCCAGTTGCTCTGGACGGGCTGTGTTTGTGTGTGCGTGTTTGTGTGTGCGTTAGCTTCAATAATCAGCCCTGTTGGAGACGACGGGGTTTGTGCGGCCATAAGCTGACCTGGAATTTTTTTCAATAAAAGGTTTAATCTTTAACAGGAGGCAGGTGCATGAGAGTTTCTCTTTCTTTTCTTTTTTTCTCTCCTTGTTTTGCTCCTTAAGCCAATTTATCTGCTTGGTTACTTCAAATAACCTTTCACATGAATGTCACTCAGTCACAATATTTGCATTGCGATGCATTTGACCTCTAGTTGCATCATTGCTGCTTGGTAAAGTGAAATATTAGGCAGCACTCATTTCTTTCATTTTGTTTGCATGTTACATTCATAACTGAAATTTCAGACACGAAGTTTGATGCTGCCTTTACTTTTTTTGTGTGCCTTTTTATAAGGAAATAAGGAGATGAAGGAATCTGCAAATAGGGAATACAAACAGAATAAAACTATTTTATTTCATTTAACCTTTATTTAGCCAGATTAGTTATTAAGAAGAAATTTTTAAAATAACAACCTGGTGTGGAAAGAAGCATTTTTTTAAGACTACAAACCAGTTTCTGAATAACTATTTATTTAAAAAAAAAAAAAAAAAACGTAATGACTTCATTTGCTTTCTAGCTGGGAAAGGTGGCATAGCAGAACAGAAATAATTCTGGTTTTATTTAGTCAGTTTCAGAAACACAAATCGAAAGTTACTTCATTAGATTGGTGGTTGGTAGATATACAGGGAAGCACAGAATCATTCATATCTCTGACAGATTTAAATGGATATGTATTTCAATTCAACCAAAGAGTTGGTTTCTGACAGGAAATAATGATTTCAAATGTAAAACAAAACGTATCACTTCCAACAAAAAAAAAAGAAAAAAAAAAAGAAGTTGTTCTCTGTTCCTGAAAAACGGCATGTTGACAATGATTCGCCTATTATTTTAGTGGTATTTACCAAGTTCATATGCAAGTGTGTGCAGGAGTTCAATTTCCTTGGCCATCTTGTTTTGGCTTCTTTCTACAGTTATTGGATGAGGTCTAGGTCAAGGTGCTGCAGCATCAGGGTAAAGCCTTCACCTTGCACCTTTTATTTTTCCATCACCCAGACAGTTATGCCTGAAGCTAAAACACAAGGTCCTAAACAAGACTGATCCACACATGCTTTTTTGCAGCAATGACAATAACACACAAATCTTGATTATTCCTGTTTTTCTTTTTCGAAGCTTGTATTTGTGCATGTGCATGCAAAACAACTTCTAGAACCCTACAAGCTCTTCATGATTTGTTTATCAAAGTTTTATTATTATTATTTTTTTGCTATCAGGCGATCGTTTAGCCAAGTCTCTTGTAAAATTCCTGAAGCATTTTATAACAGTGTTTCTCTCCTCAGCCTGACATCTAGTTTGTTTTTGTTACAAACTAAAGAAAGTGAACGCTGAAAGTTTTTTTTGTTATCCTCTGTAAGCTAGTCAGACAAGGGCAGCTGGTCCTACTTTTCTTTTTTTTTTTTTTTTTTTCAAATTTCCATTTAATTTTTAATAAAATTCTGATATGATGAGATGGATAAAATTGAGCAGGCAGCTCCTTAATTTTAGAAATTTTAAATAGAGAAACTATTTAAAAATAAATATTTTTAAAGGCAAGTAAAGTTAGTGCATAAAAGATGTTTTATGCTCACCACATATTGATCTGTATGATCTGAGTTCATGGATCCAGTTCACCACCACACACCGCTGTAACATGATCCAAGTTTTCCTCTGTCCTAAGTTTTCCAGACCCTGAACCTTGATTGGATCCACTTGTTCCGGGTGAATAGCCACACTACCCCATCCCTTTGTGTGCCATTGTTTTGAATCATAAGAGTATCGGTTGAGTGTTTTACTGGGAATCTGGGCTCTCTGTGTCTCACATCGCTCTATTGTGCAGCAAAGAGGGCAGAGTTTGAGCTGCCTATTGTGAGGGAAGTTTACTTTGTTTACTCCTTGTGAGAAAAGAGCGAATGCTGAGGTATATTATGTACGGCTCAAGAGCTTTTATTAAAAGGAAACTTTAAAATGAACCCTGGTTTCGTTTTAGACCCAATCACAGAAGCAGGTGCAGAGGGTCTTGTTGACTAATTGGACACAAGAACATAGTTCAAAAGTCGTAAACATGGTGTGATAACCGGTATAAAAACCAGACTCACCAAACACCATTTTGAATGGCCTTCTTGAACACTTTGTCATACCAATTTAAAACTTGGTACAAATACATAATTAACTGGTTGCAGGCATATTTCTCTGAAAAATATGACCACTAGAGAGAAGAGCCGAGTGGAGAGATTTTGTGTCCCTGGCATTTTATCTGGTTCACCAACTTAGACATTTCCATTTCCAGTAGCTTTGATAAATTGACTTTGTAATTTTATGTTGCCAAAAGCATTTTTCGTAAAACCTTTCTGCTAATCTATAAAGATAAAATCCTCCAAGCTCCCTGAGGCCATATAAAATCGCAAGAGGACTGGCAGGTTGTTGTAGGTTTGAACTTAGTTTAAGTTTTAAATTTCACTCAATTGCTAATGTTTAGCAGTGACGTATGTAATGTGAAAGGTCAACGCTATGAAACTTACCGAAAATCGCCTGTAGCGTAAAAACAAAAAAACAAAAATAAAATATCCTCCACTAGCGAGAAGAGCCGATCCAATTTAGGCGGCTGTTAATGCTAATTCAATATTTGGAAGCGCGACCAACATGGACTGAACGGCTTCGTTCACGTCCATCGCTGTCATTGCTAAAACTACAAGCAGACTACAATTATAAATCAGCGCAGAAAATTGACGTCATCGTTCACAACTTCTCTGTTCGCTGTTTGAACACAGGTTGAGTTGGAGGGATGGGAGGAAGCCCAGACTGAGCTGTGAAGCGAGATTAGCATCAAGTGGAATTGCGTAACAAAAAACCAAAAAACAAAAAAAAACAATTGCCAGGTTAGTGATATCTATCCCTCAAAGCCTTGAGTTTTATTAAAAAACAACAACAACAACAAAAAAAAAAAAACTCGCAGCTTCTTAAATTGCAGATGTTGAACAGCACAGTCCTGTACATAATCTGCTATGAGGTCTTATTGTGGTTCTTTTTCAAAACAGTAACAGGTGTTACGTCGATTCGCGTTTCTCCTTCAGATACTGTTTCCGCAGCGTCTTCTCCGCACCTCCGAGGCGGAAAAATACGCGCGTAACACCTGTTACCATGTCACACATGATGTCTTGTTTGCTGGTCGTGCTGGTTGAACCGTATTCATGTCTATGGGTTGAACAAACCATACGTCATTACTACATGATGACTCTCTTAGGGCATAATAGAGGCAGGCTGGCTTTTACCTTTCCCAAACACCTCCTTGGTGCTTTCACAAAACAGATGGAGAGGAAAAATGACATCTAAATCTCACCGTCAAGTGTTTTGTGAAATAGATTTGTTGAAAGAAAGCCACTAGTATTTGCTTTTGCAGTTTGTCACGCCCATGTAGGGGACACAACAAACATGACGACAGTGGAAGAAGATACTCGGACTTAAACAAAACCTTCAGACTTGCATGCAAAATCCCAAACTAGCACTGGACAAAACTGTGAACACAACGTCCTCATGGTGGTGGCAGCATCATGCTGTGGGGACACTTTTCTTCTGCAGAGATTTGGAAAACAATCGAGATTGAAAACGTTTACAGGCTGGTAAATAAGCGAGAGTGGGGTGGAGGTTCACCTTCAGGACAGTGGCCCCAAATACTCGGCGAAAATGGAACGGTCTAGATCAGAGGATATTCATGTGTCAGAACGGCCCAGTCAAAGCCCAGAATTAAACCTGATTAAGAATCTGTGGCAAGGCTGAGAACTGATTTTCAAAGATGATCTCCATCAAATCTAAATTCAGTTTTATAGTTTGTACGCAAAAATAAACCTGGAACAAACCTCTCCTCTAAGTCCACTCATACAGAGCTTCGCTAAAGTATGTAAAAGTGTAGCACAGCACCTTGAACACACCCACAGTAAAACACAGTGGGGGCAGCATCATGCCGTGGGACTGTGTTGATCTATTCACAGATAGTGTCCATTAAAATGTGCATTAAATTGAGCTACAGTGACCATAAATGAACACCACAGTTTTTCCCGTCACTTCACACGTACGCTCTACTTTACGTCGCCTGTCACAAATCACCTCTGTGAAGTGTACAGTGACTGGGGATTGTTATGTGATTGTAAAAAAGTTTCAGGGCTTAAAATACTTTTGCAAGGCCCTGTACCTGCAGTGTTGTATGCTTAATATTATGTGTGCATTTTTCCTTTATCTGTCTTTTCATTTAGGGCTTGTAAGATCTGTTAAGTAAGCATTAAAGTCAACGCATTGAGCAACTAATCCAACGGCCCAGCCTCCTCCCTACCAGAGTTCAGGCGCTGTGTTGAAACGATATTTCTCTGTGTGAGCACTTCTGACTCAATCTCAGTTTCCTATGCACACACACACACTTACAAGTTCCCTACTGTGTGAGTAAGTGCATATGTGTGTGTGTGTCTGTGTGTGCATGGGGGGGGGACTTTATCTGAATGTATGCATGCGTGTCTGCGCGTGTGGGTGCATGTGTGTGTGTGTGTGTGTGTGTGTGTGTGTGTGTGTGTGTCTCTGTGTGTGTTGTTACTCTAAACAGGGATCCAGCTTCCTCACTTCTCTCTTCTGTCCTCACTCTGGTGTCTGGCTGGCTGTTCTCGCCGCGGCTGTAACCGTTCAGCACATCGTGCTCGCTGCCTCCCCAGTCTCCATGACAACAGGCTGTCACAAAGGCGTCAAAAAGTCACCGGAGATCAGGAAGAAGGAAGCACCTGGTCCCACCCTCGCCGCGGCACTCTAAGTAATCCAGGTAGGCAGACGCACACATTGGGGAGACGCACTGTTACACAATATTGAACGAGAGATGAAGGCTGCTCTTGTCAGGAGTGTGTTGAAACAGAGATACATGATCAAACAAGTACCTTCGGGGAAAAGAAAGGGAGTAAAAAGAAGCTGAACGCGGAGAACGAGAAGCTCCGAGCTGTGTCACTGTTTTACTTTCAGTTCAGGTGTGAAGGAAGCAGCAGCCTCTCCAAAGGCTGGAATGTGTTGGTGTTAGACATATTGAGCTTCAAGTTTCACTGCAAGTCATCTTCACGCTGACAGTAAAACACAAGGAGCGGGATTGGGTGTCTGAGAGGAGCTGTTATTACATAAAGTTGTCATTATGGTGGGATCCACTTTGCTGACGTCAAAGAGCGAAGACAGTCGCCCCAAAGACGGCGAGTCATCATGACCTTACGAGGCGGCAGAGGGTGATCAGCGGTAATAAGCAGGTGGCGGATGAGAGCAATCATGTGGCGAAGGTTTGGAATGAGGTGTGAAGGAAACCCCTTCTGGAGGAATGCTGCTCAGGCTGTTAGGACATGGGCGCGTGCACGCACACACACACACACACACACACGCACACACACACACACACACACACTCACGTGCGCGCACTCATTCAGGCAGGTTGAACAGGGGCACAAGAGGATAGCATTTCCCATCCGGAATGATAGAAGGGAGGAGGTGTGCCGGGAGTTTGGGCAGTTCTGATTCTGGTTTGGTGAGTTTCAGGGGCAGGTAGTGTGTACACCTTACACACAGCAGCAGAGGCACAAGGCAGGAGGATTTCTAGTGAAACGAAAGCAGCGGAAAGGCAGAACTGAACACCTCAAAGAGTTTTGGGTCCAGAAGCATCGAGGCTTGAGTTGAGCGTCATGCAGCCCTGACTGGAGCGCTGCGTAGGTCATGGTTTGCTGTGAAGGAAGATAGATTGTGGTGTCTCATAGGATCAAGAAGGTATTCACCGGGATGATTAGTGTGTCTGCGTGTGTGTATGCGTGTGTGCTCTGAACTTTTTCATTTCTTCTACCTCCCTTTGGTCTCTCCCCCCTTCCAAGCTCTGAGGAATGCGGGGCTTATGTCAGTGAGAGTCAGGTACAGACTCACTAATTACCACTGCCCTCCCTACCTCCATCCTTCCCTCCCTCCCTCCCTCCGTCTGTTCTCTCCTTCTTCACCGTCACCTCCTGCTCTCTCCTCCACTTTAAGACCTTGCGGGCTCCCCCCTCTGTTCTCCTGTCTCCCGCTGTTGCGTCTACACGTGTTGTCGTGACTGGAGCAGAGAGGAGAGGACAAACAGAGAGGATCTGAGTCAGGATCTGAAAAAACACCAAAAGGAGAAGAGAAACTCTGACTTGTCCTCTCTGGCTGTGTGAGTGTTTGGAGTTGGTCGCCTGAGATCTGTTCTCACTGTTCTTTTTGTGGGGGCCCCGTCACTGAAGACAGGAGTCCGCTTGACAACCAGCACGAGGCGAGCGGCGAACCTGACGGACAGCGCAGAGGAGGAGGCGAAGAGAAAGAAAGAGAAGATGAGAAAGTGACGAGTTGGATCGTTGCTTTTTGCGTGGTGGACGAAGAACCGACGGCGACGCAGCGACTACACGTCCCATCATCCCACAGGTTGGCTGGAAACTCATCACACGAGTTCTCTGCACTTCTTCTACTACTTCTTCTCCTTCGCTTTTCACTCTTGATCCCTAACAGATACTCTGTGAGGACATTGTGTGTTTTCTCACCTGGATGGCTCGTACTATGCACACACTAACACACAGATGCACACACACAGTGGGTATCTGGAAGGACATTTTTTCAGCTGGTCAAGTGATCACACTGACCCAGCTGACTGCTGTAACCTTCACGGCAAGGTTACGGGACGAGGTCTGGATGTTTATTTGTGTGTGTGCGTGAGTGAGTGTGTGTATGGTTGTGTGCTTTTAACTAATGTCTTGTCTTGCCATTTTGTGTGTGTGTGTGTTTGAAAAACTGGTCGAGCAGGGCGCCAGTCAGCCTTGGGTGTCCTGTTGTTGTACAAACGAGATTTAGTTGCGTGTGTGTGTGTGTGTGTGTGTGTGTGTGTGTGTGTGTGTGTGTGTCTGCGTGCGCATACACTGAGCCTGCAGTGTGTCTGTTTAGGACGGCTCATATCCAGCTGATATTTTCAAGAACAGATGTCCTGTGCTTCTCCATACGATGATGTGCACTTTGAATTTAGGTTTGAAGGAGACGTACCTTTGACAAAATCTGCCGGCTTCTTAAATAATATCTGTAACACCGTGGTCTGTTTTAACCATGTAATTTAAACTCTGAAGCGGCTTTTAATCCAACTGAAGATTACACAACTTGTAGGACACAAAGCAAAACTGAGACTGAAACAAACAAAAAAACTGGTAGTGAAACTCAAAGTAATACATCACAAGTTCTGTAAAATTATTTGCACAATGCCGGACTGATTTAATTCAGATCAGTCCAGTAATTTGCAATACAATCCAGAAATGTATTCAGATTCAGATGTAGCTCCACACAGTCCAATTTATGGTTCTGTCTGTGGCTCTGTTTGTGAGAGACATAGTTAAAAACAAAAAGACTGAACCAGAATTATAGCTAAGAAAAACTAAGAGATAATGTAGAAGTAATAGCAGTTTTAGTTCCACCACCGGCTGAATACTGAAGCACTGGGCTGTACATTCTTTCTATGGGAAAGAAATACAAAGAGACGAACCCAGTTAAGGGAAATAACTACTGCACAGATGTCTCTGTCTGGGAAAGAGACATTTCTGAACACAGAAGCACCGAGTGAATTTCCCTCCTTGTAAAATAAAATCAAAGAGCGTTCACAAAGATGATGGCAGTGATAACAACGTCAGTGATGCGTCTAAAATAGAGCTAAACACAGAAGAGTGCTTTCCATAGATGATGAGGCAAAACGAGTAACAAAGTTAGAGGCAGTAATATTCCTATTAATAGCCATTTCTAGAAAAGAAAAAAAAACCCATGGAGATACTGGATAAGCACAGACATACTTCATTATCAGCTTTCATAATGTCCCATAACGTGAGGACAGGGAGGACTAATATATGTAAAACACAATGGGTGCTAAAGTCCTTGCCTTACATGAGTTTGTAGGACAAAGTTCGTGGAACATAATAGAGGCAGTCGACCTTGGCTCAGGTTTTACAGAGAATAAAACCTGAGAGTGTAAATTAGGTGTCCTCCAGAGATACCATCCTGTAGTTTTTGTGTAGATGCCTCCCTACCTGGACTGAATTCAGACAACCTTATCATAAAATACTCTACATGTAGGTGTAGGTATGTTTGATTCACATTCAAGAATGACTCAATCGATGCTTATAAACTGAGATTGTTTTCTTTACGACGACTTTCAAAGAGGATGATTCATGTATCAGTTTTTAAACAACAACTTTTTTCTTTACTGAGTTTGTGTGTTACATCTCTTTGCTGTTTTGAGGCAGCTCATTTGAAATTTATTTTTCTATTTCAAAAGCTGCCTCCGTAGCTCCTCGAGAGCCTCAGAGGTTTGCACGAAATACGTTGTGACATTACCTCACCCCCATTATGACACACTTTAGAAAGTACAACTATTCTAATGCTTTAAAGGGCTGACATTCTTTCGTTCTCCAAAGCCTGAACGAGGCTGAGGAGTATTTACTGTAAATGTTTATGCAGGTTTCTGGAAGGTGTGTGTCTGGTCAGACCTGATGAGGTGGTGACACGTGGTGTCTTTGCACTACCTCACGCAAGACCAAAACTAAAAATAGAATCATGGAAAACGGCAGACTTGTGACACTTCTTTTAAAGTCAAACGATTCTGTATTCGCGTCACCTCCTCGTTAAAGCCACGGCGAATTGTGCAAGTAGATGTTTTCAAAAAACTAAAAAAAAAAAAAAAAGTCATTAAAGATTGAATCTAGATTTGAGCTGTTTTGTCCCAGTATGACTTTACTGGTAAATCGTGTTTGGGCCGTTATTGGTTTCAGGAAGACGAGACTAGTGACTGAAGAAGATTCAAACAGGAAGAAAATGTGACATTTCTTTTGTTTTTTTAGAAGCGCGACTTAGAATACTGTTTAGCAAACCTCAAACATAAGGAAGAGAAACAGCTTAAACGGCATGAATTAGAGGCAAACAGACACGTAGTATACAGTCATGCCACATGATCATCTCAAGCTGAATATGAGGAAGCACAGATTTAGTGCACTGCGAATGCGACAAAGCCAAATCCAGAAGCTCAGGGCCAGAAATCCAGAGCTGCGCCGCGCACAGAAACTCATGCAGCTCAGGCAGAGAAGGGGACCTGTTAGCACTATTGTGCTGTTTATGAAACACCTGTAACCAGATCTCATCTCCTCTCCCTCTCTTTCTCTCTCCTTCTCTCCGACTCTTTCTGTTTGTCACAAACACACACATACCTGGAGAGCACAATGGCCACATTCTTCCCCTCCGTCTACCCCTCCCACCTTCCTCTTTAGCTCCCATCTGACCGGGCCAAACACAGAGTGGCAGCAAGACGAAAAGGAAGTAAAACAGGTCAAAATTACTGTTGCGTGATGTGTTACGAAGAGGCATAACATTTAAAGTGTGCTCATTTGCAACAGGAAATATATGAGACTATCAGGAATTTAAAGCTTCCTTTTGAAGAAAAAAAAAGAGACAAAACAAGTATTAGGACAAATAATAAAATGAATTATTTTAAAGAGGTAAATACATATACAGCTCTGGGAAAAATACAAGAGACCTCTTCACTGAATCCCATTGAAAACCTCATGGTTACTCCACCAAATATCGATTTCTGAAACATTAGTATTGTTGTTTCTAAATGAATATGAACTTGTTTTCTTTGCATTATTTGAAGTCTGAAAGCGCGGCATCTCTTACGTTATTTTGACCAGTTCTCATTTTCCGCAAATAAATGCTAAATTGTTGCTTTGAATTTCGGAAACAAATTGTCAGTAGTTTATATAATAATAATAATAATAATAAAAAAAATCAATGTTCATTTTACTCAGACGTATGCCTATGAAAAGCAAATTCAGAGAAACTGATCATTTTAAGTGGTTTTTAAAAATGTTTCCAGAGCTGTATTTATGCCCTTTCTACTGACCTTGAAGAAGCGTGTGTTATTAGTCCTACATTTTGTTCGGCAGGACAAGATTATGTGGCTCTTTAGATAGTATAAAGTGCATTTTTACAGATAAAAAACATTTTACACCAAACTGTTTGGTTTTGAGAAAGACAAACTAAAGAGAAATTTTGTTTTTATTTATTAGGAAATCAATAATTATAGTAAGAACGATAAATAGCTCTCTCCCTTGTCAAATGCTCCGTTGACACCCTTCCTCGTCCGTCTGCTCACTCAAAATTCTTTGCAAAACATCATTTCAAATGTACCCAGAAACATTTGCTTGTTGCAGCAAACATCCTGTTGAAGTTTACACTGCAAACAGCAGTCATGGATTACAGGTTTGCAGTACTCATTAAGACTAATAATAATAATAATAATAATAATAATAATAATAAAAAAAACTTATTTAAATGACGCATTGGTTTCCATTTCTGATTTGTGTTCAGATCTGTACTTTGCTTTGTTTGCATTTCTGCTGGCATACACCGTTTTTATGAAGGAGGTTTTCCTAAAAAGGTTCCTCATGACTTTACGTTGATATGACGATAATTTGTTTATTCGTCTGGAGGGAACGCAGAGCAGAAATCTAATCGACTCGAAAGCAATCAACACTTTACTAAAGCCAGTTTCAACTCTCTGCCACTCCACTAAGATGAGACATTGTGTAACTTAATGTTCGTCTGTGAATGTGGCGGCTCGACTGAGTGTGTAAACAGGTGACATCCACTCTCTGCCAAGGCTGGATCAACACTCCCCGTCCCCTGTTTTTCCTCAGTCCCCTTTCCGCTGTTCAACCTTCGACCCCTGCGTAACCCCGGCGCCCCCCGGTGCGGTGACACCAGTGAACTCTCTATCCTCTCCTCTCGTCCTACACCCCTGCTTTCCTCCCTCCTCGCTCCTCCAGCCTGCTCCAGCCCTAATGCTCTTATTATGCTTCATTTCACTGTAAGTCACCTCTGCAGGAGAAAATGAGCGAACCAGAAAACAGGACCTTCTTTACAAACCCATGCATATAGGCCGACGCCTCTCGTGGCAGCTGTTGCTAACATTTCCAATGATTTCCTTGTTTTTTTTTTTATTAACTCTAAAGTAAGTCAGGTGATACAAAATCTATTTTCCCCAAGGACATTAACATTTACCCATTAAAACCTTCTTAGATCTTTCTATGGCAGGTTAAAGACACTCAGATTTAGCATTGATATTATGCTAATTTTATGACTTTTAATTTTCAATGAACAACTTCAGGTTTTTTTGTTTTTTTTTAAAGAATGCAGTGAAAAGGTTTGAATTTATGTTGCTTTTTCTGAACTCCAGACATGTTTAAAATGATTCGTACAGCTCAAATATACTTACACACAGACTGATACTCGGTTAGACGTTCCATAGCAAACAGGGGGAAAAACACACTTCTTACAGCCATCGATAAACTTCTGACATAATTCTAGATGGTTATTTGACTGATGTTCTTATCAGAATTGGTAGAGTTCATTTTAACTGGTTGGTCTTCAAACGGGGTCAACAAATTCCCAACATGAGTCAAGACTAGATCCTGTTTTGATCTCTGCTGGGGGATCATTATCCTGTTGGCGCACCCAGCCGTCGACAAGGTTCATGTCACGACTGTGGTCGAGGAGTGGACCCCAAAATGCAGCAGGCTGGAGACGTAATGTGGAGTTTTAACATGAAAATTTAATATGAAAAAATGAAGAAGAAAACTTCCAAATGTGAACAATCCAACGGAGCGCAAAGAATAAAAAAAAAAACAACCAAAAAAAACAGAGTGACGAGCAAAGTGATGAGACAGACTGGCGAGTTGTGACTGAGATAGAGGAGCTTAAATACTGGGAGGCAGCAAATGGAACAATTTGCTCCAGGTAGATTGCAGGTGTGAGTAGTTGGCACAGGATCTGGCTGAGGCACAGGGAGAAGGTGGCACAGGGAAGCTAAGGAGATATACTGGAGAATAACACCAGGGAGCGGAAAATACTTCTAATACTAGAGAAACAATAAGACTAAAGAAAACCTGATAAACTAGAAGAGAAAAAAGTAATCTTTCCATTTTACCAATGCGTTTCCTCGTACTGGAAGTCATGTCAGTGTTTTGAAGGATGTTAGTCAAAAGTACTGATCTGGATCTGAAAATGAATCTGTGGTGGAAGATTAGGGTGATGGCAGGGAGGTCTTCCAACCTCTACAACTTGGAACTCATCACCAAAGATAAACCCTCAAAAGTATTAACATTTATAAGAAGTGTTTGGTGTCAATAGTGGTTTTTCCATTGATTACTCAGAAGTGTTGTTTGTTGTTCGTTTGTTTTTTAAATATAGAAAACATATTAATACTGTTTTCCCCCAAAATATGTTATTTTGTCTTTTGAGAGACTCTTCCCTCATTTCCTGCCAGAAACAAGCTTGTTGGTTCAGTGCTAATCATTGTTAATGTGCGTCTCGGCGGGGTGTGAATAACTTTGGGCTCGCTTTTATGTAAACCTCTGACCAGCGCTGTGCACACATCCTCAGATTTCTGGTGGCTGTTCTCAGAGACACTCTCCTATGCATACCTGTTGCTCCACACAATAGCCCAGTTGTCCAGACAGCTGGCCGTGGCAAGGTGTGCGAGCGTGTGTGATTTGATTCTGGTTTGGAGGAGAAGTAAATACGGATGGGATGTGTGTGTGTGTGTGTGTGTGTGTGTCGGGGTGCGTTTGTTTGTAATACCTTGTGGGGACGATTTTCCTGACATATACTACGTTGTGGGGACCAGTCGCTCCTCGTGGGGACCTGAGCCTGGTCCCCACGAGGGGAAACCCTGTTTTTGGGTCAGGGGTCAGAGTTAGGGCTAAGGTATGAATTGAGTTTTGGTTAGGGTTAGGGTTAGGTATGTGATGGTTAGGGTTAGGAAAAGGGTAAAGGTAAGGTTTAGGCTGTAGAAATGAGTAGAAATGAATGGAAGTCAATGGAAAGTCCCCACGAAGATAGCAAAACAAACGTGTGTGTGTGTGTGTGTGTGTGTGTGTGTGTCGCGGTGTGTGTGTGTGTGTGTGTGTGTGCTCGAAAGCGAGCGGCTCCAAAGGAAAGAAACTTCACACTGTACGACTCTGCCTTTCATGACAGGGTTTCACCCACAAGCCCACATATTGCCTCCCCGGGATGTGCCAGAATGGAATGTCCCATATGGTGTATCGGACTATGAACCCGTTCACAAAACTGATACAGAGTAGTCGCACAGAGGCCGCTCTTGCACACACAAGCACACTCATCTTACGCACAGACGCTCTGGTTCGTCATTTTCTCTCTCGTCCATGTTTCTCCTCTGACCCGTTCCCACACTCCTGTCTTTTGTTGGGTTAGCGGCGTCAGCGTGCAGGCAGGGCGACGGGTGTGTTACGCACAGCTTTGGTTTCTCAGGATGATTTCGTTTTATTCCGGGCCTTGAAACACCTGACTGTGAGGTTTGCGTGACATCGTTTAGCAGTTCTGCCTTTGTGCGTCCCTGTTTGGGGGCGTTAGCCTGAGTTCACGGCCGCTGAATTCTAGCAGCTTTTCATTCAGCTCTTATCGGCCGGCTATGCTTTCCCCTTCTCACCTTACTGGATGTGGGTGTGAGAGGCTTTTAGGCGAGCGGCGTTGGGGAACATTTTGTCTTTCCAAGTAGCAGGGGACGGCAAAGACCGTTGGTTTGCTAAAAGATGAAATCCTTGCACATTAAAACACAAGTGCTTGGATATTGAAGAATATTCTGTAATGTAAGGAATACAAATGTGGTAAAATAAACTGTTAGGAGTTGGAGAATGTGGGAGCCTATTTGTGATTTCCTAGGAAATTAGGCATTCAAGGGTGTGTCGTGGAAAAGAAAATAGAAATCCTATTGCTCATGTTTGCAAAATAATGCAATAGTCGTTCTGTGAACTGAACAAAAAAATGCGTTTGAGGAGAAAGTAAATATTGTGACTCATTTAGGTGAGTTTCTAAGCAAGTCCGGCTGTTTCATGGTGAACTATAATTTCTTTCACACACTTCCATCTTCTTTCCATTTTCCATTTTTATTGCTAACCTTTTCCACTCAATCTGATGATCCTGACAATCTGTTTCTGTGCAGATGAAACCTAAACTTTCCAAGCGAGTTATCTACAGAAACCAGGAAAGCGTTCCTGAAAAGATGCTGCTCAGCTTCGCACATTTTTACATTCCAGGTTGCACTTCCACCGACAACTCTTCACAACTACTGTGCTGTGATGAACTCGAGGCCTTGGACAACCTATTTCAGTTCGCAGTGTAATGTTTCCACAACCAGGTTCTATTGTCGCCTGATATTTTCATTCGGTGACTTGTGACTGCCTCCAGGGTTACATCCCGAACAGACCGCCATTTCAGCACAAGCCAACAAAGTGACACTCACTGCGGCTGATTGGCTTGACTTGTATATTTTTGGACTGTGGGAGTAAGCAACATAAAATTTGATAAAACTGGACTTGGTCTGCGTGTCGCAGAATCATGGTTGAATTTGAACAAACACGTTGGTAATTAAATGTGATTGTGCTGTAATCTGCAAAACACTGTGATCTACAGTGTTTTACAAAAGCTTTTCAACTTTCTCACAGTTTGTTGTGTTACATTACGTCCACAAACTTCGCCGTATTTAATTGGGATTTAATTGGGAAAAAATCGTGAAACATTTTTTTGTTGTTGTTTTTTTTGTGTGTGTTTGCTTTCAGTCCCACCAGGTCAATTAATACTTTATAGAACCACCTTTCAATGCAATTGCAGTGGCAGGTCTTTAGGTTTATTTCTGTTCCAGCTTTTGTCATCTAGAAACTAAATGTTTGCCCTTCTTTGCCAAGTCACTCAAACTCAGTCAAACTGAAGAGAGCGTCAGGAAACACATATTTTAAAGTTTCAGTAAACGGGCTAAACATCTGGAGACTAGAGTATCAGAGTATTTTTTCAATATGCCCACATCCATATTTCAATTAGTTTGGGGATAAGTGCCTTGCCTTCTTTCAAGGAAGAAGTTGGATCTGAACCCACAAGAGCTTTTTCCACTAAGCCACAGCCATTCCACAGAGAAATTAATTAGCCCATTAGCAAGCTTTCTATTTGGATCAACGTCCGGAGTTTTACTGGGTCATTTCAAGCACATTGACACAATACGATGCTGCCACCACCATATGTTACTGTAGGGACTAGGATATGTTTGAAATACTTTAAAATGTCACTGCGTACAACGAAAGGAAGATTTTGTTTTTTACTTTTCTTGTGTTTGAGTGATTTAGAACCGAGACGGGTGTGTCCCTGTTTTATTTTTGTCACCTCTCATTTTGCCAACAAAATGACAAAAAAAAAAAAAAAAAAAAAAAAAAAATGCAAGGAACAATTTGCATGTTATGAAACTGGAGTAATACAAAACGCAAACAGTGAAAACAAGCGCCTATCTACACATTTATTTACTAATTTTCACATGAGCTCTGTTGAAGTTTTAGCTAAATTTAGCCCCCTTTACTTGGTGAGGCCTCCATTTGTCACATGATAACTGGGATTATTTCCTGGTACAGGGAGTTAGGACAGTCATCCACGTTGACGTTAAGGTGGTTAGTGGCTATTGGGCAGAAAATAAGCAGCTGCGCTGCGGCTTACATGTCATCAGCATGACAGCTTTTTGTTGTCCTCAAGTTTTTGAGCTGCTTCAGTGATTTTCCTCCCTATCTCTGCGGCCCTGCCTTCCTCCTTCCTTTTCTCCTTGACCTTGGCAGTGATTGTAGCACAGAAACGCACACGCTGTGCCTTGTCCTCTGCTGGTTAGCGACAGGCCACATGACTGCATGTAGAGCGAGCGTCAGCTGACCGACTTCTAGGCAAAAGGGGAAACGTCTTTCATCAGAATGAAGGAAGGGGGAAAAAAGAAATGAGATCTCATTGTCTTGTATTTGTGTGTGTTTGTGTGTGTGAGTGTGTGTGTGTGTGTGTGTGTGTGTGTGTGTGTGTGTGTGTGTGTGTGTGTGTGTGTGTGTGGCAGGATGGCAGAGAGGTCTCGCTTTTGTGCTGAGTCATTTTGCTAATCAGAGGAGCAACTCTGGAATTGGCTGACAGGAGTTGTGGGATTTCACGTTGCCGGTTTTGCTGAGAAAGTGCTAAAAAAGGAGCAGGGCGGAAGATTTTCTGTCAGTTCAAAGTTTTACTAAGTGTGATTGCTGTAAGTGATGTGTTCGAACATTTTGTTCGAACACAGCTGCTAATCTAGCAGGAGCTTTTCTGCATCCTGTTCCCCCCTCCTCTGTCATACTAACCCACAGTTTTAGTCACGGACGAATTATTTCCAACATATTTTATGTGTGTCGCATGTGAAGCAGATCAGAAGGCTGTTCGAACGGCGTCACGATGAGACCCAGAACCTCCGATGCTCACGTATACGACATCACTGAGTTGAATGCATGTTGGATCATTTTTGTCTTGGAAGAAATTTTTTGACATTTTGTCCAGCTGTGGCCTTCTAGCTGATCTCACATGCCTTGCAGGCCCAACACACACTTTTCATTTAATTTCTGTTTATGTTTTCAGTAACTATAACGTTTACAGACAATATAGAGCAGTCACCCCCCACCTGTCACATTGTTTCAGTTACTGTCTCGTTATTTTGGGTTGAAGGTTACTTATCTAATGATGGTGCTGTGTTTGACTAGCCCTGCCTTAAATTAAGTAGCTAATGTGTCGTGATGTGGACTAATTTAGATTTCTTTGAACACAGATCACATATTTTCAGATAGAGTCATGAGAGTGTCAGTGTTCCTGAGTTTTTGTTTCATTCTGCAATCCACACAGGCCTGAATTTCTGGATTTTTCTCTCTCGAGTTTTTAGCAGGGTCGGATTTTCAGGACAAGGCCTTGGAAAATATTAAAGTAGTCGAGTGATCTGTATGTTTCACAAATTACAAACAAGAGAAGGACAATTCAGGAGTGTTGAGGGAATATTTCACAGTTGTTTGTTCATCTAAACTCATTTAGATTAGTTGATTTAAAAATCTATAGCAGATGTCAAATCAAAACCTAATTATCCAAAAGACTCTCTAAATCCAGATGGGCAAAGTGCTAAATGTAGTCACAGAAGAAAAAGAAAAAAAAAATCAAAGATCAAACACATTACCGTACTTAAGTATCAAATTTATAGTAAAACATTTGGATATTTTTTTAAATTAAGATTTACTTGTAGAAAATTAAAACACTTTTTCCAGTCTCAGTGTGCATATTTCTCTACTTATCCAGACTTTGAACATATCAAAAGGAAGTTCCATATTTTCTGAGATGTCGTATGACCTGATGTGTTTGCTTTGCAGCTGGAACATGTTTTCTGTTGCTGTCAGTTGATAATTAGTGTCCCCATTCTAGCTGCTGACAATAGGGAGATATTTTACATGCTTTATGAGGGAGTGCACTCTAATTTACCCCATACTAGAATTTAGACAATTCTCTTGCTTCTGATTGGTTTGGAGGTGGCTGGAGGCGGGATCATGTTCCCTTCATGCAAGAGCTGGCATTTAAAATACTTTTCTATAATCATGGGAGAGTCAGCAGTAAGGAAATGTGGTTGTGTGACTGTAACAAATGTTAGGGTCAGCCTGCCCAAACAGGAGTCGGCACAATAATCACTACATTGAATTAATTATCTTTTGATTTATGTGAAATGTTTAATTGTCTGCATAATTCATCAGAATGCTCAACAATCAAGACAGATAAACAGTTGCATGAGTACCTGGATATGAAGTAGTTTGGTTATACAAAGTGGAAGGAAGCAGAGAACTGAAGAAATATTCTGTATGTAAGTAATCATTTAATTTTAGTTGTGTTCTGCCAATTCACATCACAGTTAAAGTGCTTCTTGCTGGAACAACGTCTTCATTCGTATTCTTGCTGGCCACTGAGATTTTGACACTGAATTGACTCAGTCTTTTACAGAGCAGTTGAAGTTTCTATTTTATGCTGAATATGCATTTGAACCACTCTCTGGGACCAATGGAGTATTCTGATCCGAAGCATTTGTAACCACACGAAGTCCATCCGGGCCGTGTTTCACAAGCATACAGAAACCGTGCTGCTATTAAAGAATATTGTCCTGTTTTTGTGATCCGTGAGGAGTTTTGATGATAAACAAGAGGCTGCCACCAGCGTCGGCCTCGGCTCTGTTTGTGTACATCTTTTCATGGTTCATAGGAGACCTGCAGGGCCAGTTTCTCTACGTCTCTGTTAACATTGCGATTGATGGCTTTATATCTGTCCCAACGTTATGTTGAAATCAGCATTTTCCTGATTTACGTCACACAAAGGCACCGTTTCTGAATGCTTTACGTTTTTACCAAATGTCTCGCTTTTCTCATTTTCTTACTTTGAAACTGGAATCTTTTCCTTAGATCAGAAACTCTAAATCCAAGTCGATGTCTAGAACAGCTTCTATTCTGCAACTTTTAGGTGCATCCCGTCTCCAACACACCTGGATTAAAAGGCATACTTGCCTCATCAGTGTGTCATTCAGCTATGCAGACGGCTGGTAACGAGTTGCAGGGCAGCAGCTCACCAGGATTAGACCTGGGCATGGCGATCTGGAACCTAAAGCCTTGTGATTCTGACTAGTTTTCTGCTGGCACACTGACAGCCAAAGTATTTATTCATAAAATCAAAACTGCCCTAACGCGCACATTTGCTCAAATATCAGCCCGGGTTTATAACAAGTTTGTAACCAAGCCATGTTTTACTTTATCGTACCAGGTTTTACAATAAGAGTTAGTTAGCACCTTTATTACATGCCAGTCAAGGGTAAGGTCTAACACCCATTAAGTGACGGCTGAAAAAAATTATAACGCTTTACACAGTTTGCAAACATTTAGACTGCTGAAGGAAATGCAATAAAATTTACACTGATAGCATAGCAATTCTTTATACTTAGGATATTTACTCACTGCTCTGCCCACCTTTAGACCTTTCAAACGTTGACCACTGGGATAGGCTACAGTCAGATTTTTGAGAAAAAAAAAAGGAAATAAAAATTACTTGCAGATTGTCAAGTAGAAATATAAACAAGAAAGAAAGATAATATAAACACAAAAGTTCATCTCTTGAAGTAAATGTTACATGTTGCCTTCCATTAATCACGTTTTCCAGCATAGATGTTAATGCAAAAATTAATGCAATTAGGCTGAACCTGAAACCATGTAGAGAAACTGTGGCACATTCATTTTGACTATTTTGGTTTCCAGCTCATTTTACACCAAAAATGAGTAAAACGTCTTTATTTAATAAAATGGTAAAGTAGTGAAACGGTGTTCTACACTGCGGGGTAGATTTTAGTCATTTTATAACTTGTTAGAGGCCGGATTATTTACACACTGAAAGCATGAAGCTAATTGAGAGTGCCTTTTTAGAACAGTTTTAGGCTACACCAATCTACTTAGATTTCTTCAACTTGGAATGCTTTTTGCTGTTTTAATCCTGTATATTTTTGTGTTTTTTTGCTCAGGACAAACAAACACCAATGACTGAAGATGATATGTAGGTCTAAACAGAAAAGTAAAAAATCCATCTTGTTTTATATAGTGCAGACCATAAAGTCGCCTTGATGCTTGTATCCATCGCAGCCAACCTGTAACGTAGGTTTATGATTCTGAGTGGCCTTCACTTCAGGCACCTCAGGCCGTGCAGTAGAGAGATTTCATCATTTAAAACTTTGAACGGATTTATCTACACAGTTTATGGAAGTGCATAGCAAAAACAGTGCCGATCACTGATTGCTTGTCCTTCATTAACAGAGTTGTTGGTTAATGCGTTACTAAGGATCAGCAAACACACACACACACACACACACACACACACACACACACACACAAACACACTTACCCTGTCTGATAGCTGTCCAGGCTCCCGTTCTCTTCGGGGTTGTTTGAGGTTATATACACTTCCACACATTGTCAGTCCTTCCTATTCTCTCTGACACTTGCTGTGTTTCTGGTCTGTATAACTGCGATGTGACAGCTTTGGTCTGGTTTGCGTTATCCCTCTATTTGCTGTATTCCCCAGTATGTGACCACCGAAAGGCCTTTCAGGTTTTATTTAGCACAACAGGATAATTCGAACTGTCTAATTACCAGATTTATCAAGGTGCACACTTAAAGTTGTTCTCTTCTTAATGCTTTGGACTTAGTTTTATTCACACTTTCCCCCCCCCCAGCAGCACACTAATGAACAAATCCACAGAAAGGTTGAGTTTCAGAATAGAACCACAGATGACCGCTAGCAAACATGTCTTTTAAACCTTTATAGCGCTGTGTGTCAAAACACCTTAAACTGATTTTTCTCAATCAGTTTCAGGTGATTCAGGAACAATAAAAGCACGCATATTCAGTTTTAAAGCTGGACTTTCAAATGAATAAAAAATTTATTTAAAACCCAACAACACTGATATTGGAGCTTCTGTTAATTTTAGTGGTTAGGAAACTGATTTGTAGTACAGCTCTGCCTATTCGTTGTTCAGTATTCGTAGATTCACCTGTTTTCAGTGTATTGTGAGTCCAAATTATTAGCAGAAACTGTGCCTTGTCACATTATTTCTCATGGCACTTATTTATCTACAATTTTTGAAAGAAAATGCAGCTTAGGAATCCGACTTACCTCAGGGCAATGCGACATAAACAATGAACGAATATGAATATGAGTGTATGTTTGGTTTTTGTTAGGGTCAGAAACAGTTGAAACTGGATCCCCCAGTGTAGAATAGCATAACAATCATTTTATCCCCAGAAAAGTGCATTGTTTTTAAGGATGAATACACACACATATATGTACAGACATGCTCCTGTTGCTCATGTTTGAACAGTTCAAAAGCTAAGCTAATGCCAGTATGTTTATTGTCTGTTTAATTACGACTCAGTTCTGCTCACATGTTTCAGTGCCGTTGCGCCTAATCATACGCGGAGAAGACTTGCATCGCTTTGTCCTCCTGCTTCATAAACTTAGCACATTACCTTGAACGTTTCTGTCTTAATAAGTTTCCTCCACAGGTGGAGCTTTCCTGAAGCACGAACAGAAACAGCTACGCTGTAAAACAAAAATAGGACAAGCTATTTACACCTTTTGTGGAGTAGTTTTCATTACCTTAATTTAAAACATGGAGATGGATATGTTAAAACTGCAACATTTGCAATGAAATCATAACCATATTTATTTTATTATGATGTTTTTTCTAACGTTCACAAGACATTATTATGGTTCATTAAATGAAATCTTTAAACATAACTTTGACACATGCTAATTTGGTATTAGCATGTGTCCTGGCTAATCAAATTAAAAGAAAAAATAAAACTTTAACAAAGACCGTTCACATGTGGCATTAAAGCTGCATCCTGAGTGGTCAGATCACAGTTACCTGGTTTACATCCAAATTAACATGTAGCTACGTCAGAGTCTGGGCCGTCAGGCGATCAAATAACAAGACTGCCGATACTTATCACCACAGATTCGTTTTACCGCTTGAACTACGTCATTTCTTAGACATCAACATAGCTGAGATACATCTCTTAGTTCAGTGAAGCTATTTCATTGAGTCTATGACAGTTTACCTGTCAGACATAACAGACACAAGATATGAGGAACAGCGGCCGTTACTCATGAAGCAGCATTGCCGTAAAACAGCTGACTGGTTGTTGTCGGAAATTTCTTAGGTTATGTATTTGGTGTGACTGAACATTCCTGAGGCTGCAAACTTTGCTTTACCATCAACAAGGACTGGAAGTTACTGGGTATCAGATTGAGGCGGCTCTACAACACAGCAAGTATGCTACGCTACGCTATGTCGTGGCGCAGTGAAATCAGTAAGCTTGTGGTAGTTATCCTAAATGTCAGATTAGACATATTTAGAGTAGCATTGTGGCTGATTTTAGCTGCAATGAGAAACATTGTGATTATTCCTCTCCATTTTCCTGATTATCACAAACCCGTCACACCCTGTGCCCTTTCATCCTTTTACCTTCCCTCTTGTCCGATTCCTTATCAAGTGACCAATAGGGATACTGAAGGAGGGAGTGAAAGGTGGGGGTTACCTGTGCTGAGTGGCCCCACCTCTCCTCCTCTGGCCACTGAGAAGGGTAAACACAAAACCACCTTCGCTTACCTCTGCACTCTGCCTGTCAACACCACAGCTCGGTGAATAGATAGAGACAGAGAGAGTTTTTGACAAACGTGTGTGGATTGCCAGTAGAATAAAACACACAGGCTGCGTCTCCTTGGCCTACCCTTCAGTATCTGCACCGGGATAAAGGTAAAGTGCTAATACCGACCTTAAAAATGTGTTTCTAGCTTTTCGACTCCTTTACATCGCTTGTCTCGTTCAAATTGCTGCTTCTCATTGTACTTTTTGCCTTGAAAGACTTTTTTTTTTCTTTTTTGACCTCTTTATTAAAACCACCTCAACATTTGACTGTAGGTTGTGTGTCTGACCAAAGACTCTTTCAGTATTGATTGACTCATCCATTGTCAGGAAAAAACAAAAAAACAATTCAGCTACTTGCCTTAAGAAGTTTACCCGACATGCCTGTTTTACCAGCTCACTGTAGCCATGCTGATTGCAAACAAAGGCAATCAGTGATGGGAAGGGTGATCAAGGAGTCTTTGCAATGAAACCAGTGGAACCAGTGGAGTGGCATGACATGTGTATTCAGGGTGGGGGATAAAAAAATAAATGCTTCAGCGACTACACAGAGAAGTTACTATTGTCGCCTTCATTCTTCCGGGTTGCTCTTCATATAATATGTGGACTTTTGCCCCGATGAGGTGAGCTGTGTGCTTAGTGTGAGCATGTGATCTGGATCTTCACTCATTCACTGCAGAAAGTGTTCAGTGCTAGAAATGCAACGACAAATAGTTTCTTTTTAATGATCTGATTTACTGTTTTTTTTTATGCTGGTGAAAGAAAAAATAGGCTACATAAGCCGTTCCTGGAGCTCAACTTGATTTGCTGTGTTTGTCAACAGGGTGGGCCCGAATGTGAACAAAGGTTGGCTCATTTATCAGCCTAGAAGGAGGAGGAAATAAAACAAAAAGGTCACAGGCAGTCAAGTTGTTGATGAATGTTTTAATCTTGCTAGTTTGCTTCACACCAGAAGGATTTGCGGGATCATTTTGAGACAGGATGGCCTCCTGATCAAAATAGAATAAAAGTCAGAACTATTTCTGAAATCAGTATGTAATATTATTTAAAACTTCAGGGACATTCTGTGCTTCATCAAAACGGATCAACAGGCTACACAAAATAAAACCGGATATTTTAAACTAATTTCACACATTTTTTCTGATCCATTGCTGGAGCGTGGCAATACATTCAGCTCACAAGACAAGACGATCTGCAATATTAGATGACCGAGGAGACAGTGTGAGCCAGTATTTTCAGTGAGGCCAACAAAAACCCCCAATTTATTTTATTTTTTTTGTTTGTTTTAAAAAAAAAAGAGTATATATTTCAAACAGCTGCATTTTAATGAAGAATCAAATCCAGACTTCACAAGTCCGCATGTTGCAGATTTTATTCGTTCTACTGTTTCCAGAAACAGAATATTTCTTAAATCTTAAACTGCATTTAAAGAATTTATATTCTTTGCGGAAATCAACTTTGATTAGTTTGATGCAAATCAGAAAACTTTGTTTTGGTTCTAAAGTTAGCAATGCATGCCAATGCAACTTTATTTTGCGACAAATTATGATTTAAAACACTAAAGAAACATATTTACGAACAGATATGTAACAGCACCAAGTGTGTTACTGATAAAAATAACATACAAATCATCTGAAGTGTTAAGAAATAGCTTACACCAGCATCTTTCTGTAGATGTAGCAGCGACGTTAGATATTATTTTCTGGGTTGCTCAGTGTGTTCTGACCAACATCAGGATGTGCTACTGTTCTATTTCTTTTGGTAACTCGAACAGTCAGACTTCAGAGTACAAAGAGAAAGTTTCAGCAGCAACCCGGTAGTACGCTCCAAAGCAGTAGCATCATAGCATTTTGGAATTCGTGGTATTTTAATTTTCACTTCCTTTCTCACGTCAAATTAAGAGCCTGAAGAACAGATAGGTCCAGAGGTGTAATGTTTCAAGCCAGACATTTAGTTTTGCATTGTAGGCTCGTACTTTTAGCCTCCGCGAGACAAACACACATCTGCTTTGCCAGACAGTCTTCGGTTTGACAAGATCAAGTGTGGCATTTTCACTGTTTAATTGTTTTAGTTTTAATTGAGAAACTCTCCCACCCCTGGTGCTTTCACTGACTGACCTTGCTTCTGAATCAGTTCAATAACCTGAACTCTTGCATATTATAATCAATGCTAATATTTACAAAATAAAAAACAAACATCATTTTTGTTTAAAAACTTCTTTTAAAAAAAGACATGTAAATGTGTCACAAGAAAAGTTATGAGATATGTTTTGTTATCCACCATCAAACCTTTGAAAAAAAAAAAATCTCCTAAGAAATCTGGCTTCTTTAAAGGATTATTGCCTGTGCCACCCGTGCGCGCGGCACTCCGTGGAGTGTGACCGAAACCCTTTATCGGGAGGGCGACACGGTCAGCATCAGGACTAATTGTTTGAAACAATGTCAGCTTTGGCCTTGAGCGGGCTAGCTGATTACCCAGAGGAATGTGTTTGTCTTAGGAAGCAAAGCCTCTAAAGCCAAAGCAGCTCTTCTGATTAGTGATGACTATGTTGCTGAATGAGAGGCTCCTCTGTTTGCAACTGTTGCCTTGAGCGTGATAAATGTAACTCCGAGGCGTCTTTGCAATAACTGTCTCAGATTTTGGCGTACGAGTCAGATTGCGGTGTTCTCTGTGACACTTGATATGAATGTGAAGGTCTTGAAAGGCAGGTTGAGCCGAGGAGGCCGGTGCTCAGATTAAATGAAGTGGAGTCGCTGCTCTGTGCCGAAGTTAGAGCGACCTGGAGTCAGCCACCTAAAATCCTGCACTATTAAGAGCTTTTTGGCTCTGATGGAACTTTTATTTTTTCTTGCTAGATGCTTTTATTCCTATCCTTCTCAATTATACCCCCCTCTACCCCCTAATTCATCCCGTTCTCCGCCTCCATTCGCCGTTTCTCTCTCCTCCCCCCACCCCCTTCCTGGCTGCTTGTCTTCGAGGTTGGTTGGGCTGGAGGAATGATGGTGACAGGTACATGGACTGGAGAAAAGCAGAAACAAAGAGGGGAAGAAAGTGAGGAAAAGAGGGCAAAAAATGGATAACGGAAGAGAAAACCATGAAGGGCTTCGTGTTTTAGAAAATGGACTGTAGTTTAGATGATAATGTGCTCTGAAATTCCTCAGATAATGAGAATTCCTTCTTCTCAGTCAGCACTGTGACTAACTTCTCCATTGATCCTGCTGCGGTCGAGGCGCTGGCAGCTGAGATCCTCTGCACGTGGACGTCATGTGTCCTGAAAGTGCGGCCGCAGGGATCACTTCTCTCTTCTCAAGTTGTTTGGACCATTTTTCCTGCAGGTCACTTTGATAATCTAGCTCACCACAGAACTGACGCTGCAAAATAGACTGAATTTCTGCTTTGCGTGAAGTAGGGTCATGCTTAAAGGACATGCTCTACTCTGCAGAGATTTTTTTTTTAATATATTTTTTAATGATAATAATATCTAGTTGTGAGGGCTGCTTGATACAATTAAGCAGTTGGAGAGATTAGAAGACTATTTTATGTTTTTAAGGGAGTTTCTGCATCAGATTGGGAGGGAAACGTTTCCAGGAAACCAAAATGTAGTCTGAGCAAGATCAAGAGGTCATTCTGTTCTGCAGTAAATAAACAGTGAAAGTAATCTAGTCTTGTGACGCGCTACTCATTTACTTACAGTGGTTCTTAAAAAGGTATACTCTGGCTAAAAGGCCAGGTCTTCGAGTGAGAGGTGATAAAATATTTGAAGACAGCTCACTAGCATTTATCTTGTGTAATTCATCTGAAAATCACAATAATTTATTATAAAAGAAAAAAAAAGGTGAGGTTGCCTAATACGTTTACTTTTTACTGAAGCAGAGTTTTATTCATTTTCAGCATCAAGTGTTGCTGAATTCACACCAGCCATCAATCAAAATTGATTAACCTGAAACAAAGTTTAGTGGATTTGCTCATTTTTCATTCTTCAGATGAATCTGTGTTTTAGAGAGGATGGAAAGGATCAAACGGTGGTGAAACGTCTCAGTCAGGTGAAAGTAAAAAAAAAAACAAAAAACACACACATCACTAAAACAGGAGTTTCGTTCGAGATTGATAACAGTAGTAGTAAAAAAAAAATTGCAGAAGTGCTCAGTCCTGCTTGTCTTCATGTCGCAGGAATCTCCAAATTTCTTTTTGTGTCTTGACTTTTTCTTTTCAAGGAAACATTAAGGCTAAATTTCACATGATCCTTGTCAGAAAATGTCTCATCATTTGATGAATAAATATGTGAACTTCTGGACAGCAGAACCCAAAAGTATGTTTGGCAAATTTAAAGCAGCTAGCCATGTCCACAGCAAATCAGGATGGTGGCAGCAGCATTTGGAAAAGTAACTCTGGGGTTACTTTTCCAGAGACGAGGATGAAAATAAAGCTATGAACAGTTATATTTACCCCCTGGTTTTAACCCAAAAGCACTCAGTTGTCAGTAAGAGGTCAAAGGATGAAGAGGGTTTTTATTTTCTGCATCACAGTGAAAGTATATTCCCAAATCACCAAAATAATAACTTCAAATAATTATAGTTGCATAGAGGAGCCACAGCTCACACCTAAATTTGACAGAAAATCTTTTTGGGGTTTTCTGGGGAGGGTTTTCCCTCACAATCTGATTGATTTGGATATTTTGTCAAATTAAAACGTGAAGCGCTGGTGGACTCCTACAAAGAAACGACAAGTGAGATAAAAAGAACTTGAATAAAATGTTAGTTCAAGGGTGTGCTCACTTAAGCAGCCAGTTTACCACACCTTTTTTTCCTAACAGATTAGCTTGTTTGTCAGCTCAATTAGGGGTAAATGTTACATTTTATGTCGGAAATGCTTTGAAATTAATGGTCTCCTTTTACATCACAAAAGAGCCTGGCATTTTTAAAACCAAGTGTCGATCTTTACGAAGCTTTTTACTTGGTATTTGTACTTTTGTTCACGTTGAGTACCTTGGCAGCCTTTTTGCTGAGTTTATTCACAAATATTCATTGGTTTGAAGATTCCAGGATTGTTAACCTTCAATGTTCATTGCATATGTATGTACATATCTGACCCAGGCTTCTTTCAGCAACCAACTTATCTGAAGTATCAGCTTCTCCTCCTTCTCTGTGTGGTTTCTCTTCTTGTGGCTCTTCTGAGTGATTGTGCTCTCATGAACGATGACAAAATGACTTTAACTGTGAAAGTTAGTCTGCTGTGATGATCAAAGACCCCTGGCAAACTTTGCATGATCTTGTCCATAGCACAAACTATCCTCTGATAATTGGTTTAAAGGATAAATCTGATGACATTCCTTTTGTCTTGACAACAAATCCCGTGAACAGGCCAGTTTGAACAATGATCCCTCTATTGCCTTTGTGACGAAACCCCTCATTGTATTAATGCTGCTGTGCACACATGAGAGAACCCCTGTGCAATGCTGGTATTAGTTATTTTTAGTTTGTAATAGCCAAATTACTGATCCTGATTTTTTTTTTTTTCCCTTCTGAAATCCGATCTAGGTCAGTTAGGTAAGTCATCAAGTATCTGCTGATTGTCTCAATGTGATACTTGAATTTTTATAGGCTTTTTTTTTTTACAGCCCAACTATGTGCAACAAAGTAATTAAAGTCAATGATCTCTGCAAAGATTAGAATAGCGTGAAAACACTGACTGTTTTCCTCTTGGTGTTGCAGTACTCATTTTCTGCCTTATATAGTTCTTTCTTCTGTTTTGCTCTTTGCATATTTTCCTTTGGTTAGGAAGGTTCTTTTGTGTTCTTTTATACCAGGGAAAAAATGTGGAAGCTTTCTTTCAGCCAGCTGACCTGGCAATGTGCAGCAACAGGTGGAGGAAGGGTGATTCGAGCTTGAGGCACAATGGCGTTTACTCAGTAAAAAGATTTTGTTTGGTGGTAACGCCTTAAAACCTTGATATTGGTGACTGCCTACCTCGTTGGCAACCACTTTTCATGGCATGTTGTTGAGGCAACCTGTGCTTAAATCCCTTTAGCCTTCATGGATATTTTAGTATGTCTTGCATTAGTATGTGAAATGCCGTGGACGCCCTTTTTGCAATTTTGCAGTTTCCACTTACTTTTTAGCGTCTCCTCAAATGTTTGCTTAAAATTTCTCGGATAAGACGTACGGTCACGGCTGGGTTATGCTGCCCGTCTCACGCTGAGCAAGAGGTGGGGTACGACCTTTTACAGGTCACCTGTCCATCACAGGACAACATAAAGACACGCAGGACAAATAATCAAACACAGTCATACCTAAGGACTTCACATAAAACGATCACTTAACCTAAAAGTAATGTGGGGAGGAAGCTGAAATACCCAATCAGGCAGGGAGGGAAACTATGCAAGTTTCCCTCCCTGGCTGGAGTGTTTCTCTATTAAGAAACACTCCAGCCAGGATTTGAAGCCATAACTTCTTGCTTCAAGGCAACAGTGATACAAATTGCACCATTTTCTAGCCCAGGCCAACAGCAGTAATGCCAGACAATATAGCTGAAGTTACAAATGATGGCGAAGTTCATCTAGCTTGGGTGCCATTAACCTACGTAGTGCAGTGTTACCCTTGCCCTTGGAAATGTCTTCTGACCACCCAAATCACTTTTACCAGTGGCGATTGTTCATTCATAATAGTTCTCCACTGCAGGCATGCCAGCAACACGAGTTGGCGCATACATATGTAAATAAAAAAATAAATAAATCATAAAAGCAGGCTTCAGAGCTAGAAACCAATGTAGGTGGTTACCCTGACACCAGTCATTTGAAAATGATTTGGACCCAGACCTGTTAATGATTAAATAATTAAGTCTAAGTGCCTGTAAGTTGAAGTTTTTACTTTTTTTTTTTTGTTTAATAGAATATCTGCATTTGTATATGCAAGAAGCTTATTTTCTTCAAAGAAATTGGAAGAATTGTAATGTTTCCCTGAATCCCTAATGATTTAGTGATATAATTTATTATTTGAAGTATAATAAAAATCTATTCATATTAGTATTGGACATGGGGGAATGAACAGGGTCTAATTAGTGATTTAGTAGCCAGGTTCAGTGATTGAGTAGACAAGAACTTATTTTTTTTAGTCCATCTCCTGACTGGTTGATGGGTTTAAAGGTTAACTGTTGACCCGATGGTCCGAGGGTCCAGCTGTGCAGCCACTGGAACATCCGAAACTCTCGGAGGAGTGCAAGGCTCCCAATTGGCTCACACTAATGACTGACAGTTAATCTTTGATTTAAAGTAACTTCAGTCACTCCCCGCCTCACAATCACTCATTGTTTGAAAGGCATTACACACAAGCCCACACACACACACACACACACACCCCCACACACACACACACACACACACACACACACACACCCACACACGTGCATATTTTTACACAAACATGGTTCACTCAAATTTATGTTCTTTTTTTTTTAAATATCGCTCTTTTATCCCGTTCCTGGATCAGTTCAGCAAACAGAGCATCTTATGCTGCGTCAGCTTTGGTTGCACACAGAGACTTAACTCTTCATCTCCTTCTCTTCCATAACCATAGTAACGTCCCGTTTATAGTATTCATTTGTCTTTGTCTTGTAATCCGATTACATAACCTGGGTTCCATGTGAGTCATTGCTGCCAAGCTCTATTTATAGATGCCAGGAACACTCCTTCAGGTGTCATGCTAATACATAAGGCATTTCTTTCATTGTCCACCCGTTAATCACTGACCTTTCTGCTAATAAACACTTTCTTGTTGGGTTTTTGCTCAGTCTTTTAGGAGCCAGTTGATTTCAATGGCAGCTGAAATCGAGCACGCGGCTGACCACACGTTGTCTTTCTTTCACTTTCCCTGACTCCTTCAGTTTTTTTTGTTTTTTTTTGTAGTTTTCAAACGTAGACCCTTCAGGACGGTGTGTGTGTTTTCTCTCTTTCTCTCTCTCTCTTTCTGTCTGTCTCTCTCTCTTTCTGTCTCTCTCTATCTCTTTCTCTCTCTCTATGTGCTCTCTTAGCTGCCCAGGAAGGTGTGTGTTGTTTGTTTAAATTGAGCTGCACTAGGAACACGTTCACCGATGTTACGTGCAGAAAGACCAAAAAAAAGAAGAAGAAAAAAAAAAAGCCCAGAGAAATTTGCAGTATTGTGCTGACTTGACATTAACTCTGGTGATTACTCCAAGGCAGAATTTCCAAATGTCCTTTCGCTGTGGGAAAAACATGAGGAAGTATTCAAACCCCGGTTTGAAGATTTCCTGCCACTTTCCCTAGATTTCTGCATCGCTAAGCAGAAAACCCTTAAACACTGTTGAAACTACATTTCCCATAATACACCTTCACATTTTCAAATGCACCGTTCAGTTTTTTTTTTTGTTTTTTTTTTAACAAGCTGTTTTTCTCATCCTGGGGTGTGCTTTTTTTTCATTGATAAATGTTCACTGAAAACAAAAGCATTCCAACTCTCCAGTGAGCCAACTGTGACGTGATGTGTAATGGGGAGCAAACTGTATAAAAAGTGTGACCAATTTTTGTAAATGTCTGGCTTGTAGCTTTAAAGTATAAACAAAATAAACAGCAAAAATAGTCCAATGAAAAATGGAAAAAATGGCACTGAGACTTGTGGAAGTGGATTACTCACATATTTGATCAAGGTAAACATGTTTCATTGTGTCAAGATTTATTCCAAAGCAAAGTTTATGTGAAGAGATAGATTTTATCCTCTTCCCACCTTCAAATCGAATTTCTTTTTTGTCAGCATTTCCTACCAGAGGAACAGATTGCTATTTTTGGGGGTGTACTTAGGACAATAAGACAAATCAAGAAAATACAGTTAGAGAAGGGAGAAAAAGATTTAAAAAACAATCAGATTTTAACAATTTGGTTTAAAGAATTTTAATCAATTTAACTTAGCTGTAGTTCTAAGTCCAGTTTGAAGTGAATCAATATTCAATCCTCTACACACATGCCTTGATATAGTGAGTTCTTTATAATGCTTTCATTTATAATTACTGTTTTCTCTTAATTCCCATTCTTAAGCACCTTTTCAGTTCATTGGTGTTTACTTATGTCAAGCTTACTCCTTTCTTGTGTCTCTTATGGTGTCATCAACTTAAATAAACAAAAAGGAGGATTTGCAATTACAACTTACAAGTAGATGTTTTTCTTTTCATAGTACATGGATTACCTAAATACACTATTTTTTTTTTTTTATCACAGTTGTGTATAAACTTTTTGTGCTTTATGAAAAAGGAAATAACGTAAAAATGTTAGACTGGTATCGACCAGCCACTTGCACACAGTAGTACCTGTTTTAGCTCCACCCTCATCCAGCTCTCATGGTTGCAGATTCGATTCAGTGTGTGTGTGCGTGTGTGTGCCTGTGTGTCGGTGTAAAGGAGGCTGGACTCTGTGCTCAGTGCCCTGCTGTACCTGTCTCTCATGGAGGTGGACTAACACTCCCTGAGCAGGCAGCCAGGCAGCGGAGCGCTGTGGAGCAGCAGGGGTAGATATCCTCCTATCTGACCACTCTCTGCTTCTGCTTCCTCTTTTCTCTCCCACCACCATCTCTCTCTGCTAGGTCACATCTTTCTCAAGATTTTTTTTTTTTTTTGCTGTGTTCCACTCTCACTTCCCCCCTTCTGTTCTGTTTGTCTTTGCTTCGTGGAGCTCTGCAGTCCTTCGGTGCCAACTTTCTGAGGCTTCAAATGGAATGAGGATATTTGTTTCGTGAATTATACCTCTTAATGTGTCAGACATTTAAAGGATGGCATAGGCTTTTGTTTGTCTGACTCATTAAGTACCTTTTGTGCTGTTGATTCATGTTGTGCTTAAATTCAGCAACGTTGGGGCTTACAGTTTAAGCATTCGTGTTGCCTTTGATCCCGTCCTGCTGATTTGTGACGCTGCTTTCCTGCTGCTTGGATCGACACCGCTAATCGATTGCCTCCACGTGTCCATGTGTGCATACAACAAAGATATCACCTTCCTTTGGCCTGTTTCTGTCAGTACGCCGGCTCAGGATCAGTTCGCGCAACAGTCAGCTAAACATCTGTAGCGTTTCCTGCTCTTGCACAGGTTGCAGTTTGGCTTCGGACAACACGATAATCTTGAGTAAAAACATCGCGGTTTCGTATTGTCATAGTTTTAATGTGAGGTTTAAGAGCAAAATATTATCCCTTTTTATAGTTCTGTTTTGTTAAAGTAATAAAAAATATAGCAAAATGATATCAGCTGAGATTAATTGGTTATGTGCTCAGGTAGGATTCGGAGTTCAGCGCGGCGTTACCTTGATAAGAGAGGCTGGTGATGCTACTTTAGTTTCCAAGGCATTAGTATCCTTTTTTCTTTTTTTTTTTTTACTGGAATTATTTCCAAGCAGCCAAATATTTGCTTTTTTTTTTTCCTCAGAGGAAAAAGCTTAGTTAGTTTGTTGCAACCGATGGAGGAGGGGCTGAGCTGTGTAACTCTGCTCCATAAAACCAGAGGATACGCTGGTCACTTTTCAAGGACTTTGAACCAAAGAGTAAGATAGCTTAATAGTTTTTTGAATCCATTACTTTTCAAAACCTTGGTATAAATTGATACGTCTAACTGATGGCTAGTGTGAACAGGTAGGAGATTTGTTGTTTGGCCAGATTATGTGGAAAACACATCAATGACAGAAGTTATTTAATGTCAGAGCTATGGATAATCTGGGGGGGGGGGAAATATGTTTCAGCAGTAGCCAATCTAGATTCATAAAATGATCCTGAAGAAAGCCCATAAATCCCTTCCTCTGCACTCATAAAACAATCCATCCTCCAATATAAGGGTTAATATGCAGAGAATCAGGTGCTTCTATCAATCATAAACATAAGGTAATGGCCAATCTCATTCGCAACAACTGAAACACTAACTTCCTTAACATTTAAGTTCATAACCTTTGACCAGGCGAACTCTGTGTCTGAGCTCTGATTATGTTTAACCTGACCAGTGTTAGCCCTTGCTGTGAGAGGTTAGAGCCAGAGCTGGGAAATCTCACCTGGATCATCATAACTTTCCATAAGAGTCGTCATCTGTAAATCTTTATGTCCTCTGAATAATAGGCTGTGATTTGACTGAGGTTAATTATCCACTAGGTTCTGCTGCGGGTTTCCTCCTTGCCTCTTTTACTCATGAAGACAATTTAAAAGAATGGGCATCCAGTGGACTTTTTGATCACAATATCCCTTTTTTTTTTTTGCAATGCATTCACTCCCATCTCATAGTTTTTGGCTGGCTCTACATTTTCTAGATGTGATTAGATTATAAATCCACTCTGACTTTGCTGTCTTTACAGTTTTATCTCACTTTATCACTGTCAGATCAGAGGAAGTAAGGGATAATCTTGGGTCATTGTCAGATTTTAGTGTTGTGAGAATATGCTATTCACACAGAAATTGACTACAAAAATATGTAAAGATTATTTATTTACTTTTATTTAAGACAATAAATATGCAAACTGCTGCTAAAGTAATCTTACCACTAAAGTTCAGATCACGTTTTCTATATCATTTATATAATTGTGTTTCGATTTTTTTATGCTGTGATGTAAACATAGCATATACAATAAGTGAAGCAGAAGCTTTCAGGTGATTCCTGTGCAGAATAAAGTTACACCAGTTCAACGAGCTGGTGTAACTTAGCAGGCTAGCTACTCAGATCGAGTAGCTAGCCTGCAGTCGGATGCTTGGCAGAAATGCTAATTGTATTTGGCGAACTGTAGAAATCAATTAGCATTAGCAAAGTAAAGGTTAGCTTTTTCCACACCATGAACGTCTTTGTTCTCACAACCAGAAATATATGCAAACAGAGACAAGTTTGTTTATGAGCTGGTTTGTACACATCAGGAATTGGAGTGCACCTGAGTGTAAATGGTCTAAAGCACAATTCTTATCACAATAATATTTTTCACTTAATAATGATAATTGGGAACATTACAGAAACATAAAGCTCCTTATCCCATTTCTACCAACAAAAATATGCATATATTTTTCTCAATGAGGAGAACGCCTACAGTTTTTTTTCCCTTTGTGATGATAAAACTTCTTGTCGTGTAAGGACCTCGCATGACGGCAGGCAAGTAGAAAATGACAAAATCAACAAATGATTACTGAGAGGTTTAAATATTGCAAGTTGCTGGGACATCACTTGAAAGCTTGAGCATCAGTGATTAGTCAGGAAGTAACTATATACATATTCACACATGTCATTTTAATAGGCTAGTGTAAAATAAGCTTTATTTAGACAGGACAGATAAGGATATAACTCTCCGTTAGGTATTGTCTTCTTGCACAGACCTACTTTTAAAGAGTTCATGTTAAGAACAATTAAAGTTTTTGCTTCGCACATGATTTGCAGTGTGTTTCTTTTCATACAAAAATAATGTTTGTGTAAACTGACTCCTTTTGGGTCTTACTTTTTGGTAACCCTAAGCTCTGCTGTCTGGTAGAAACGACCAGCAGGTGCATGAATGTGTGGGTGACTAGGAGAACTGGATGTTGGGTCAGGTCAAATGACTGTGCATGTTACCATGGCTACTTGGCCTTGAGGTGTTTTCACCTTTGTCGACAGCTTTCGGTTACCATCAAAGTCAAGGGCATTGTAAGTGCCTAACTAAAAATAAATAAATAAATAAAATTCAGGTTTTATAACGCTCACTAAGGACTTTTAAGGTAACTATAACACAGTAGTAATGTGGAGGCTGTAATTGGCTGCTTCGACGTTGTGTGCTGCAAGGAGATTTGGGGATTTAAAAACCTGTGGATTTTTCCGTTCTCAATGCTGGCTGTGTTGGAAAATAAGAAAGTAAGAGGTTTATGTTTGGGAAGCCGATTTCTGATTTTTCTCAGTTGCTCTTTTAGGGCCGGGCCTCCTAATGAAAGGACACACACTGAGAAATGCACACAGTGAAACTGCACCTGCATGCATCACATTCATATTGATAAGAGGGTTGAAAGTCCAGCAGCATCATGTAGTGTGTGCGTGTGCGCAACAGATTATCATGTATGAGCAACCATTGTGCAGATATTTGTCACACCGTATGGCATTGTGTTTCACCCATAACACCTCACTTAGCTTTACTGTAGCCGTCCTCGGTATTTCTTACACAGGCGCATATGTGTCGCACACGTACACACACACACACACACACACACACACACACAGAGCATGTGACCAAGTTATACTCAATGAACCTTGAGCTGGAGTGTTCATGGTTTACAGCCCTTCATTCTCTCTGATAGGGGTCATAGGTCACCAGTGGATCTGAGGGACTCAACAAAACAAGGTTGTAAAACAACTGATAGGGGAAAGAGCTCTTAGGATTTATAGGTGCTGTATTTTTACTTGTGTTCAGGTCACATAATGTGTCTCCACAGAAAATCTAACATGTTTTGTCCTATAAATCAACAGGCAACAGTTTTCTTAAATGCATATTACATTGATTCATTACACAGAGTCATATTTCAACCATTTATGTGGTTCCTTTTGATGACTACAGAAGCTAGACATTTCCAAGCAAATTAATTTAAAGTTGAGTGTAAAAAAAAGAAAGGTGAACAAAAATTTCATAATCAACATGGACGGACATACAGTAACTCTCAAACAACTGCAAAGCAAAGCTCATTCAAGAGTTTGAGGGATTTTCACAAGATATATTGTTTAAGCTCAACCACCCAGATGTAGTCAGAACATGAGCTGCAATTATTCATTATTGTGTTGTGAAGACATTTCTGACTCAGACTTCAGAAGTGTCATACTTAGGCTTCAGGAGTAAGGGATTAAACTGTTGTTCTCCTTTCAATGGAAGTTAAGCTTTGCATTTTATTTAAAAATCAATGTTTCACCATCTGGATGAATTATGGAGGGCTACATAATCCGAATAGCTTGAGGTTCAGTGTGAAGGCTCCACAGTCAGTGATGAGTTGGAAAGTCGTGTCATCTGCTGGTCACCAAGTGAAGAATCAGTACAGCCATCTACCATGATTTTTGTTTTTTGTTTAGAAAGTCAAAGCTTCCCATTTTGGAAAACTTTGTGGAGGTGCTAGATTCATTTTCCAGAAGGTTGTGTTCTTTGCCCAAACTGTCAGAAGACCCAATGTCTGGTTTACGGCTCTAAAACCCACTGCTTTGCAGTTTGTCTTATAAAATGCCCTCATTTTCTTAGAATCTGAATTGTGGGTGTTCATTGACTTTAAGACATAGTCATTCATAATAATTCTTTAAACGTATCACTCTGTATTATGCTTTCATGTAATAATTTCACTTTTTATGTTGAATAGGTGAAATAAACATTTATGTTAAATAAATTTTTTTCTAATATATTACGATACACCAGCATCATTGTTCTTGTCTTGTCTCATTTCTCCTTTTACAAATTGATTTACAAAACTTTGTTCTTTTTTTGTCTCAAGGCCCAAAATCTGATTGGATGGTTTTGTCAGAATGACAGCGGAAGATCCCGTTTCCTCGTCAAACATGAGCAACAACTCTACTCCCTCCAAACCCTCCAAACCTTCAGGTGCCTCCTTCGATCCACTCCAAGGACAGGTCACCCTCCCAGAGGGAGTTGCAGGAGCTCCCAATGAGGCCGCACTGTTGTCCCTGATGGAGCGCACCGGCTACGGTATGGTCCAAGAAAACGGCCAGCGTAAATACGGGCCCCCTCCAGGCTGGAGTGGTCCAGCTCCCCCTAGAGGATGTGAAATCTTTGTTGGCAAGATCCCACGAGACGTTTACGAGGACGAGTTGGTCCCGGTGTTTGAGACAGTAGGCCGCATCTACGAGATGCGTCTGATGATGGACTTTGATGGGAAAAACCGGGGGTACGCATTTGTTATGTACACAGAAAAGCACGAGGCCAAGAGAGCAGTGCGGGAGCTCAATAACTATGAGGTGCGGCCTGGCCGGCTCCTGGGGGTCTGCTCCTCTGTGGACAACTGCCGTCTTTTCATTGGTGGGATTCCCAAAACCAAGAAGCGCGAGGAGATCCTGGAGGAAGTCTCCAAAGTGACGGAAGGCGTATTAGACGTGATAGTGTACGCCAGTGCTGCTGACAAGATGAAGAACCGTGGCTTTGCATTTGTAGAGTATGAATCGCATCGAGCAGCCGCCATGGCTCGCAGGAAGTTGATGCCGGGAAGAATTCAGCTGTGGGGCCACCAGATCGCAGTGGACTGGGCTGAGCCAGAGATTGACGTAGATGAAGACGTGATGGAGACGGTAAAGATACTCTACGTTAGGAATCTAATGATGGAGACCAGCGAGGAGACAATCAGAAAGGTAGGATATACACTCTCATTCTTATTTCTTAAATTTTTTGGGGGGTATTGAGTATGTGTTTTTGAAGTCCTGTGAGAAAGTTAGCTGAAAAGTGACAGAATGTGAGGCAATAAATGCTATATGTCGGAGATCTAAACCTTTCTAGTAGGCCCTGAATGTTTTATTTGTTGAAGAAGGACAGCTGTGGAGTGAATAACTGATATACAAAAAGCCACAGCAGGTAGTGAAGGGACTTAATACCTCAACCCGACTGACATTTTTATTAATAAATTAGATGGCGTTGCCTTTTTGTTTTGGTTTGACAGATTTTCAGCCAGTGGAACCCTGGATGTGTGGAGCGTGTGAAGAAAATCCGTGACTATGCTTTCGTCCACTTTATATCCCGAGATGACGCTGTGCTGGCCATGGACCACCTCAATGGCACAGAGATCGAAGGGTCCTGCATCGAAGTGACGCTTGCCAAGCCGGTAGATAAAGAGCAGTACTCACGTCAGAAAGCCTCTAAAGGAGGCGCCGCTGCTACGCCAGAGCCTACCCAGCAGAACTACATCTACCAGTGTGACCCCTACACGTTGGCTTACTATGGTTACCCTTACAGCACACTTATTGGACCCAACAGGGAATACTTTGTGAAAGGTTGGTTGTTTTTGATGCTTTTCAATTAATATTTATATATGAAAAAAAAATCTGTTATTTTGTTGAAAGAAAGAAATATCTATAAATATTGATGATAGCTGAAAACTTTTGGACCAGTACCCCTCCAGAGATTTCTGTTGACCAAAAAAAAAAGCTATCAGTGTTTGTTAATGTTCACAATGACTAAAATTATGATTGAATCTTTGATCAATGTTTTGAAGAATATTTAGCTAATTGTTTGTGGCTCAAAATCAGAGGCCTGTTGTTCAAAGGCAAAAACCAAACAATTTGATGGACCAATGAATGCTAATCCCATTACCTTAAATGATTGACTGAATGTGGTCTTGGGTGGAAGCAGGAAAATCTTTTTTGACTATCAACAATCATTGTGTTTTGGTTTTCTCTCCAAAGGATCCCCAATGATACAGAACAATGGTAATCCCTTATGTCCATATTCCTACTTACACCTCAAATGAACAATTAGTTTTCTTGCCGTTACATTTTCTAACACCACCTTTTTTTCCTGCTGTCCTGTCAACTACCATTTCATGCTGTGTTAATACAGGGTTATCACCAAAGCTCCAAACACCTCAGAGTACAATTGAACTGTTTTTCAGGAATAAAGCCAAAATTCCCCCCAATGCTTCTCGACCAACTTCTGAGCAAATCCTTTGAGAAATGTATTTTGTACAATCAGACTGCAGCTACTGCGCTGGTCTTAAATAGATTAATCAGCATTTTTTAAAGTTCTGTTCAAAGGTTATAGGTTAAAGGCAGTTAATGTTTTACTTGCAGCGTCTCTCTTTGAATCCTCATTTGGTATTAATCTTAATTATTTAGTTCCAGAGGCGATCTCATGGTGATTTCTGCAATTTAATGAAATTTAAACTGCTGTTGTGTTGAAATTAAAGCCTCTTATTACTTACGAAATAGAGTTTGGAGGCTGTGTACAATAGGTCACATTGAATTTCATGGTTTTAAGTTAGGGTATCTGATAGAAAAAGTAAAGAGATGGGAAATCAACATAATAGTCTTTATCGCAATAACTTTTTTCATTGAAGCTAATACTTCTGTCAGACAGTCACTCTGACTGCATGTTTCACGCTGGAAGATCTTGGTGGCGCACGTCCTACCATCAGTTTCCTGTATAAATAATTGTAGGTTTAAAAGTAAATTAACAACAAATGCATATGTGGCAATGACTCAGGGATAAATGGAATAACATTTGCATGAACTGCTATGACATTTTTAAGACTGGAGTTTTTTTTTTTTAAATAGTCTGTTTTGGTCTTGGCCCCACTCAGATTAGTTCCTAGCAATAGCATCTAAAACCTGGAGTAAGTTTTAGATGAAGATGCTATGAGAGTTATCAGCTGTAGGTAAAATACTAACTGCCTGCAGTTTTTAAACAAAACTTTAACAACCCTCTTACATGAAGGTCAATTTCTCAAGTGGAGCTTCCAAAGATGTTCTAAACCCAACGTAAAATCCTGCTGCCCAACGAAACATCTACAAATCCCAGCCCACAACCCCGTCATCATATTATACTGTAACTGTATTTTAAGCAGGTTCCGTGCGAGGCCGTGGTCGTGCAGCCTCGGGTAATCGTACCCCTGGACCTCGAGGGTCTTACCTAGGGGGTTATTCTGCCGGTCGCGGCATCTACAGTCGCTACCACGAGGGCAAGACCAAGCAGCCCGAAAAGCCCTATGAACTGATACCCAGTCTGGAGCTTCCTGCCTCCGTCAACCCAGTTGGCATCAAACCAGGCACAAGTCAGTGAGACAGACATACTCGTTAATGTCATCGCCCATCTCCAAGCCTTTACTAATCCTCTGTCCTGCGTGGTTTAAGGAATCTTTCTTGAATCTGCATGATGGCCGTTGCTGGATGGTCATGAGTATAAATGCAACTGAGCATGACCAGAAAGTAGCTGCTTCACTTCAGTCCTCTTTCTACCTCTAATCAAAAAAAGAAATGTGTTGTTTCGTGTTCAGACTGATAATAGTGCTGTGTCAAGGGAAAACAATGGGATTCATTGGTCAGCAGTTGTTTTAATCATTGAGGGAATTTAAACAATGCAGACCAGTGATGCATTCATTGGTTTAAAAGCAGTTAGGGATTAAAAATATATATCAGGACGAATACCCTAATTTGGACATGTCACACCAAGTTTTTCAGCTTAAACATTTTTCAATCACCTGGCATCATAGCCATAATGTTGAGACAAAATTTTATGTTGTTTATAACCTTTTGATTGGTGTGTAATTCCCCACACAGCACCGTTATCTGTTTAAACAGTGTTGTACTTACAGAATCTGCTTCCACAATATCATGCATTCACTCAGTTCCAATTTTGACTTTGTAATGGTTGAAGTAGTTGAAATTAAAACAAATTGAAAATTAAATTGTCTTTCCCAGCACATTTCAAATTTCCATGTTTTGTTTTTTATTTTCATTCAATAGTTTCAGTCAAATTGGAGCTGAAATGCAAAACTAATTTGCAAATTTAAACTGTGTTCCAATCAGCTAAATTATAATGCCAGTGTTTGGAAAAGTTGATCTTAAATAATAATAATAATAATAATAATAATAATAATAATAATAATAATAATAATAATAATAATAATAATAAGCTCTGATCCAAAAGAAGAAGGACGTCACAGGAAAGTTTTGAGATTTTTTCTACTTTGTTTCCTGCCAGTAAGAAGAAGGAAGTGCAGCGACGGTAATGCTCGGAAGATATTCAACTCATAAAGGAAACATCAATCAGGGCAGATAAATCTCAGCACAGAAAACACAGTAGCTCTGTTGGTGCACGCCACAAAAATCTAGTTAAATAAAAAGGTGCATTAACTATGTTTTGCTTATTCAGTCCTGAGAGAGAGAGTTCAACCAGCTTTTCAGTAGCTAGTTGGAAATTTGTCATACCTTCAGATATCGTCAGTTTTGAAAGGAGGAAGAGCTGAAGACAGTATTATGCTAAGTGGTATCAACAATGGGATAGTAGTTCATTTCCAGATTAAGAGACAGGGATTTTTACATGTGAGTTCTGTTCAAAGAATATAAAACCTTTTGAAAAATATTCAGCTTAATTATATGTTGTTTATTTGGCTGCAGCAAAATGACAATACATCTCAGTATGACTGATTTGGCCAAATGCATACAACTGAAACAAAATATTCAGATACATTGTAGAAAAGCATTCAACCTTCCTCATTTTTTGATGTCATACTAGATATTTTGTTCTCTATGTTAGGCAATTTAAGATTACCAATTTTTTTCTGTATGCGAAATCCTGAAATTATAGAAGAGATTTTAGAGAGGTTGCTTGGTCCTTTCATCAAAGTGAGAGGTTGTCGTACATTAGGATTAGCATTCCTTTAAACAAGCTAGCAAATCCCAGAGGACGATTAAATGTTTCCCAATCTTCACAACATTCGAGGTAATTGGAGGCACTCCTGACATCATGGTGAAATCAAAAGAAATCAGCTACCCAGAACGAGTCTGGGTAGAATTTCCCAGTGCCTATGGGTTCTATGTTCATCTGCTCAAACAATTGTATGCAAACACAGTGGGAATGTCCACCCATTGTGCCGTTCTACGTTTAAGAGATGAATATAAAACATTTTTTAAAAACTTTTTTTTTTTTTTTTGCTAGCCAGAGAATACCATCCAGACTGTGAAGTTTATGAGCAGTGGGATAATATTGTGTGGGTGTTTTGTTGCAGGAGGGAGTGGTGAACTTCATCATCAAAGGACATTATGTGGAAATATTGAAACAACATCTCAAAATGATAACCGGAAAGTTAACATTTGGACACAACTGGACAATAACCTAAAGGAAACCAAATTAGTTACAGTATCTGAAGGACAATAAAGTCAATATCTTGAAACCCTAATCTCTGTCTCATAGAAAATTAATGGGAAGAGCAGAAAAGGTGAATGAACAAACTGAACCTCAGTCACATTAGTTCCAGCCACAAACACCTAAATAATTCTAAAAACAATACTAAGTTATTATTACTTTGCCATTTAGAAAACAGAAATGATTGTGGGAATTATGTATGTTAGAACATGTTGTGTAGGGTTAGCATGTGAGCAGCGCGTCCACAAAGGTGATTGACAGCACTAAGACCCTCTTCTTGGCTCTGATTGGTTGCTTCTAATCAGTAGCAGCACATTTCTGTAGATGACACTCAGACCACAGGAAGGAGGCAGAGAAACTAGATTTTTTTTCACTAATTATCTGTCGTATTTTGTACTTTCATGACATAGTGACAATTTTAGCAAATATGTAAAAAAAAAAAATGAAACGAGAACTCCTGTTCGTCAACATGCTGCATTATCTATGAATGTTGGTAATTACACATTTTAGAGTGGTGCACCAAATTTGCTATGGCACATTTTTTGGTGAACAGTGAGCAAAAGTAAAACAAATACAAAGAGTTTTTTGTTTTTAGTAAATCATTATATTATTTTTAGATGGCACAAGAAAGAATTTTGATCAAAAATAATCAAGGTCAACATGCAAACACTGGTATTATCTTTCTACTCTGTAATGCTAAGTTGTTTTGTCAACATCTTCATTGCATTTGACATACTGGTCATTGGTTTAAAGTCATGTATTTATTTGGTCAACATTTGGTCAGTTTTCTGAAGTAGACATAACTGACCAAGATTGAGGGTCGGTTTCTTGGTTTCTGTGTATGTTGAATCACAGGATCAGCACCAGATTGAAAACTCTTTTGTGCATTTAAAACAATGACTGATGTTGTATTTGCATTGTGGTGTAAAGGTGTGTGTATGTGAAGGAGTAGCAGGACTTAATCCGTAGTTGAAAACCAACATAATCCGAATCACACTCTAATTGCTGTTTTCATAACTTATTTTTCCCTCTTGTTTCAATCCTCTCCTTCTCTTCTTTTCTTATTTTTTCCTGGAAAAAAAAAAAAAAGAAAACCTGCTAAACTGAGCATGATTGGATGCATGTTTGAGCATGGTTGGTTGTATGTGGTCCAGTCTGTTATCCAGGCTTTCATTTTTGTACCTGTCTGTGCACAGTGGCATTGCCGGCTCTGGGTGCACAGTACCCAGTGTTCAGCGCTGCTCCTGCAGCCAAAGTGATGGAGGAGGGCAAAGTGCACTCAGTGGAGCACCTCATGAACCCTCTGACCATGCAGCACCCTGAACACAGCGCTGCCACTGCTGCTGCCGCCGCCGCCGCCGCCGCCACTGTCTTACCTGCAGTGTCCACACCTCCACCGTTCCAGGTGTGTCTTATAATGTCATATGCAAAAGTATCCATTTAAATGTTTACTTGTTTTGCCTCACTACAAGCAAAAACCTTAGGAGTATTTTATTGGACTTTTATGTGACAGGTCAATACTAAGTAGTGCATAATTGTGAGACTAAAAGAAAGTGACAGATGGTTTCATTCATTTAATTTTTTTATAAATAATATGCCAACATTTCACATCACATTCTACTGTACAATATAATTAAGAATGCAATTGCACAGAAGATTGAGCACAAATACAAATACACTATGATTTTCTTTCTACTTTTCAATTATTATTTTCAGTGGATCTATCACATATTCACATCCCCACACATTGACACATGCAAAAGAAAAGTTAAAAAGTTATGGATGTTATTGGCAGGAACATGTATGCGTTTTTTTTTAATGTAAAAATTCAGAATATCCCATCTCATTCAAGGTTGCACAATATCCTCCAAGCTTTGCAAAATCCAAGTCAAAACAGCTTTTTATCGGATGTGTACTCTTAAAATCTTGGTAAATTTTTCTATATTCCTATCTAAATCCAGTTTACCTGTCCTTCCTCCTGACCTAGGGCCGTCCAATCACTCCCGTCTATGCCATGGCCCACAATGTCCAACGCATCCCAGCCGCTGCCAGCCTGTACGGAGCTGGGTACGTTCCCATCGCTAACTATGCTGCCAACACAGCCACTCTGGCTGCCCTGCAGAAAAATGCCGCCATGGCAGCCACGGCATATGGAGGCTATGCCGGCTACGCCGTGCCCCAGGCCTTCCCCACCGCGGCCTTCCCACTGCCCATCCACGACGTCTACCAGTCGTACTGAAACGGGGGCTCAGATCGAGTCGTCCAGTGACTGAATCTCAACAGCATCTGTCCACGCCACTAAAACATCTCTTGAACTTGATCTCTAATGGGATACGTAGCAAATACTAAGACTGCAAGACTGGGACAAAATTATGGCCTGGTATTTTCCATTAGTCGCTGCCATCCTCTCTTTATTCCGGGGCTAGAAAGGGGAGCAGCTCTGTTAGACAGCGTCACTGTTTTATTTTCTGAATTTTGTAACACACTTCAAATGCTTCCTCCTGCAACAGTAACCACAACTCCAGTAATATTCATATTGTCTCTCTTTCATTGCACCATCTTGTTGCTGTTGCAGCAGGGACATTTACGGTACTTTTTAAAGTATTTATGAAGAAAAGACGCATTATTAATGCTTTATTCCTTTAGCTTTTTTTTTATCTTGGTATTCTTTTTTTTTCTGGAACAGATCTATACACTGTGTAATGTATGCAAACAAAGAAAGCGAAGTAAATGGAAAGAAGGAAAAGGTAACCAGGAACTACTGATAAGATGATACCACTGTCTTTGGATATATCCATTTTTGTAGTTTTTTTCCATTATTATATAGTATTCTAGCCAGTTTTACATGCTGTAGGTGATGCTGTCCATGCTGGTTGAATGTGTATTGCTTTTTATGTGCCCAATTGGTACTTTTTGGTGTAGTTTATTTTGTGTATTTCAGTTGTTTTAAATGAAGGTTTTAGGTCTTTTTTTTTCGTTCCCTGATTCTTTTGTCCCTGGTTATGACCTTCTGAAACATGTGTCTTAATGTTGATACACTATAAAAACTGCTGGGTTTAAAACAACCTAATTTCGGAGCATACCATTAACCAATCTGCGGGTCAAATGTAGCTCAACCCAAGCTTGCATATACATTTGGATTAAATTGAAAGATTTTTAGCTTTTACTTAGCTTAGCATTAATAAAAAGTATCAAATTTTAATAAATAAAATATAGAAAGAAAGGGAAATAATTATGTACTGAAAGATTGTTAGTGGCAAACAATTCATTTTGGATAAAAGACAAATCATGCTCACTATATGACACTATAAAATTATTTTTCCTTCCAGCAGATCTTTTATTAAACTCAAAAGTTAAAAATAATTGAATAGAAACATTTAAGAAAATAGTAACTTTAAAAGATAATTGCAAAGAAACTTAAAGTAGATGTAAAAACCTGTTTCTTCAGCCCACTTATATTAACTTAAATTCTTTAGTTGAAACATTAGCTAGTACTAGCTTGCGCTGACTACTTAGCAGGTACTAAGGTGCTAGGCTAATGTTAATCTTGAGTGACTAAGCTTGTTCTTTAATGCTAACACTAGTCAATGACACAACCCACTGACATAAACATAACAACACAGCATTAATTTACCATCTTATCCGCTGGTATTTCATCCAGCAATGGTTGGTTGTTTCGTAGTTCAAAATGTCGCTCTGTAAACCGACAACCTGGGCCATAATTGTTGACTAAGTGATTGGTTGAAAATACATAAACACTCTCCCAGCAGCATAAACCCAACATTTGGGGTAAAAAACTAAAAAAAAAGCAACCTGCAGTTTTTGTGTGTGTGTACATTTTAAAGATGGGAATCCGAAAGGCACACAAATGAAAAGCAAACTGGAATATATCATGTGCCTTTAGATGTTCCCCATCATTAGAAACTGTATTAGTAGGGGACTAAGACTGAATAGATGTTCGTTTTCCTTCAGTTTAGTATATTTTATTAATGTTATGAAATGCTTGAGTCTTGAAAGGTGAACAAATATGTTTGTTTTTCTTTAAGAACTGGGTCCCTACACTGCTTGGCCCATTTCCATTTTTGCCAACCAAATACTTAGTACACTCCAGTCGGATGACTTCAGAGAGACTCTTTGCGTTTGGCTGCAGTGCCTTACATCACCGTACAGTACGTGCCTTTAGAAACAAAACAGGGCTGTGAGGTTGACACCAGAAGGAACAGACTCCCATCTGTGCATGGCACCTGAGTCTTCTTCTATTTGTATTTCCAGTGAACTTTATTTTTGTTATTACTGTATCATAGTGAGATGAGTGGGTTCGAGCCTCTGGAGTCAGATGTCAGAATGCCTCTGCGGTATAACACTCCTGCCTCCCTCTTTATTTCTCCAAATCGCTCTAGAACCGAGGTGCACTTAAAACGTATTTATAACTGGCACGGAAACGCCACCTTGAAATGAAGAGATATTAAATACAGAGCATGAACTCATGAGTGGATACGACTAGCTTGGCTGTTTGTTTTGCAGTGTTTTATTAATGTGTGAGTTTTACTTTGCCGACAAAAAAAAAAGAAAGTCTTTAAGATGTGGGTTTTTTTTTTGGTTTTTTTTTTGGGGCACTTGTGAAACTTCAAACTTTGCTTGCAAGAAGTTTAAAACTGGAGCAATACCTCACTCTTCAATATGCAAGTAGGTATGCAATGTGCTGGTTGTAGTGAAACCTCCAAACTACTTCAAGCAGCTGCTTATCAGGAAGTCACTGTCATTACAGTCACATAAACAGCGGTGAAAATATGTTCTGAACCTGTCAACGTTTTCCCAGTAGTTACCATCAAGTCCATGGTGGTCACAACCCAAGTAGTCGACACATACAGAGGACATCATAATAGATTTAGTGTGGGAGCCAGAGTGGGAACTCAGGGAATAAGTATTGAAGATGTTTACAGAGTTGCTCATTCCTCAAGAGACAAGTCTTGTTTTGGTAATTGCTACTTCAAGATGTTGTCCACATGCTGACTTCAAATCTTTCTTTTCTTTCTTCATAGATATCCCACTGGATTAAAGTCCAGTGATTGACGTGGCCACTAAACACTTTTTTCTCTTTCTTTGAAATCAACAGTTTCCAATACTAATTTGAACCAATAAAAAACAAGATTGCTTCTCAAATTCTCTTAGATTTCAGATGTTTTCTTAGCTTTTTACTTTTTTTTTTTTTTACATCCTTTTATTCACATGTTCAATATTTATTCCCTAGAGAAACACTTTGATTTCTCTGTACACATACATAACTTGGGATATTTAAGTCAAAAGGTATGAAATTGGCCACTTAAGAACATTTTGTATACTGAATACTTATTTTCTCCGCTGTATAATCTTTTTTTAAATGTAGGCTTGTATTTTCAGTCCAGTTTTAGGTAGTTCCTTTTTTGCCATCTTTTTATTTGGAATATTCTTTTACTTTCCACATTTTTGATGACTACACACAACTCTGAAAATTGTGGAGAAAATTGGACTGTTGCTAAAATAAGTTATTTGTTCCAAGATGTAAAATGAAAAGCAAGCGTGTTGTCTTGAGTTAATAATCTTACTCCAAGTTGTCCACTTTTTTTTTTTTTTTTTGCTCCAATTAAACTGGACTTCATGTAGAGGACTAACTGCTGTTAACTGCTTTTATGAAGAAGACAGAAAGTCTGGATATATATATATATATATTTAATATATGCATTACATTTGTTATGTATGAAGTAAAAAAAGGTATAATATATTTCTTTACTTATTTACAACTTGAGTAGGGATAAAAGTCAGAGTAACAAAAGTAGAAAAATATATATTTTTTTCCTCTTTGTATTACTTTTTTTTTTTTTTTGCCAAAGTGAGCAATAGGTTTTAGCTTTTAACATTTATTGTAATCTTCTAATCTGTAACCTAATGTACTTTGGTGTTATGAGTGGGAACACAAAGAACCTTCATGTTCAGCTACTTTTTAGCAGTTTCAGCAAGGATTAAAAGCTGGCTCATTGAAGTGTTACAACCCTGGCATTTTTAGCTGGTCGTGTTGCAACTCTGCATGTTAGTTTTGTCCAGAGAGTCCAACAATGATTTAGCTGCCTTTGGAGTTAACAAAAAGGCAAAAAAAAAAAAAAAACAAATAAAAAAAAAAACATGTCAGTGAAGTGAAGTCTAGACTAACATAGATGTAAACTTTTAACTCCTCCTTGTGTGCCTTATTGCCAAAATGTCTTTGCTAAAGCTTTGTAGACTCATGCAGACTTTTTTTTTCTATTAAGAGGTTTGTTAAAAAGAAATAAGACCTTGTTCTTCATTGTTATATTTATAGTGAAAAACACAGTAAATAAAATGCTTTTGAAAGGATGCAGGGTCTTTGATAATTATTTTTTGATTGCATGCTATACTTTTCTATGCCTTTTTCTCACAAGGATTTTTTTTTTTTCTTTTCAGCTGCCCTGGTTTTAGATTAGACAGAATAATAGCAGAGTGGTAACTGAGTAGCTTCTGATAGCTTCAGAGGTAACCCGTCTCTGACCTCATAGATCAGCAATTGTTGAGAAACGGCTGATGGGGCACAAAAAAGAAAAAAAAAATCTTTCATAAATTCTGGTGCTGCTTGTTACCTTTACTCCAGATAAATGTGCTTCACCAGTGAGAGCTTCTGGAAAGATCTAGGACTTACAATGTGGGGCAATGGCAGCGGGAGAGAGTTCAAATCTCTGCATTGTCAAGTTTTCACTAACTGCTTTCTAAATGTATGAAATAAATCCATCCGTCTGTCCATCCATCTACATCACTCTGTCTAGCAGCACACTCCAACTCAGGCTGGTGGATCTCCATGTATTTCCAATTCAAATGTAATATATAGCAGAAACCAGATGAACTGTCATTAATCGTCTGATGTTAATCAGACTGGATTATCAAAATTGCTTCTTTTGCTAAATACCAGACTAGTAACAGAGATATTTTTATTTCTTTAAATCCTTCATTACATTCGAAAGTAAAAAGAGGAAGCTTGCCAATGTAAGACCACGATTCCAACTGAAGTACACAACTGGAATCGGAAGACTGACGTTTCGTGATTGTTTTCCTGTCGGAGGGACGTGTGACAGATGTCCTTGAAGGGATCTTTCTACCTTTTATGATTGAAAACCGTTACCTTAAAATTAGAGGACTTCACACTCAGATGTAAACCATTCCAGTTGAGGCTGGAGGTCATGGCTTAAAAATGGCGACAGAACCACTTTGTATGGAAAACTCACATTAAAACCCTAAGGTTCTCCAAAGAGACACTTTCTTTTCTCTGACTGCGTCTCAAGATTCTGTCCATGAACGACACAAACAAGGTCAGCGATAAGAAGATGCCCTGACAGAGTTCAGCCTCTACTGGGAACAAGATAAACTTTGTGCCAAGAGTGAACCACAAGTCATTTTGTGGTAAAATGTATGTAAAATGTAGTACATTAAAAATATGATTCAGTGACCTATCTGCTGACCAAACTACATACAGTTTCAATTTTGCAAAGTTAAGCTATAAATGTAGCAAGAGCAAAACATTTGGGCTGCTCAAAATGATGGACTAAAAAAGTTTCAGTTGCAGAAAACCATTGTCATAATAAGTCAGTTTTAGGATATCATTTTTAATGATACATTTTTAAAAGAATCTGGGAGATTTATCGTCTAAAAAATAATTATGAAAAGAAGAACCACATTCTCAGCATTATCAGAACACAGCTCTGTAGTCATACATCTGCATAGAAAAATATTTATTGGCAGCTGGGGTTGTACATTAAACATTGAGAGGGCAACACTTCTCTCCCAGACAATGAGTTGTGAGAAAGAATGCTGTAAAAAGACACCATGAAACACTATAATGAACAAAACCCTGCTCTGAAGTACAGTTTTGTAAAAATGACCATTAGTCGATTAGCATGTAGAACATTTTTTATCAACAGTATGAAGCTTCCTGTCTGACATCTGAGGTTTCTTGTATGATTGCGAAACAGTTTAGTTCTATACATTTAGATCTATTTATAGCTCCTTTAAGTTTCTGTATCAGTTTAGAATCGTACTGAGTTCTGACTCGGCCATTGTAACAACTTGGTTGTTTTTCTTTTTGCGCCCATAATGCTGTAGATTTGCTGGTGTTCTTTTGATCATGTTCTTGTTGATGACCAAGCTTAGCTGTCTGAAAGACTGCATAAGTCCAACTGAAAATATTTGGTACAGAGAGGAGTTCATGGCCGAACCAATGACTGGAAGGTTCTAAGGGGCTGTGACTGCAAAATGTGCCCAAAACGCCACCCCTGTTCAGCTCTGTTGGTATACGGTTTGTATTGAGTTCAGATTTCTCAAAATACAGTGCAGTGCATTATGTGTTGATTCCAGAAGTCTTGGGGTCCACTCACTTTGCAAATGCACATCACACTAAGTTCTTGTCCAATATAAGAGGGTTTCTTCTAGTAATTCTTTCAAAAAAGGCCATTTACAGTTTCATAGTTTTATAATTGTACTGTCTTGGATTTCAAAAATGAATAAGCCAAGAATGGCCTGTAGCGTATTGCAGCTCCTAGGTTTTTTTTGGGAAATTTTTGTATGGTCTTAAGCACAGGGTGAATCTGCTGGAACAACCATATTTGGAAAGTTTTGATTAATCAATCATCTTCATTACCCCCAAAGGACAATTATTAGGCAAACTAAAACAAAAAAGAAACTCTGACATAACCCATTCCGTACACACATAAGACATGAGGCAACTTTTTAAAAAGTGTTTCCAGTTGTGGATAGTCTGTCCTACCTCAAAAGTATTACTTGATGACAGGCATAAGAATGTATCCCTTAAAAAAACAACAACACATTATTGTTGATGTCAAACACAAGAACTAGTTTTAGTATTTCTTTCTCTTTATCTTATTTTTATTAAAACAAAAATATCTGAAAATTATTTCAAAAACAATTCGGACGGTATTCAGTCAGTAATAAAAACACACATCACAAAAATGTTCATATGAAAAATCATATTAGAACATAAACAGAAAAAAAAACGAGTTAACACTATATCCGATTTACAAGTAACGGATTTTAAGAGCCATTTAGTCAGTAGATTACCATATTATACTACTGCCATCTGGTGGTAAAACCATCTTATAAATCTGTAGCATGCCCGTAGTTCAGACTAGTCAGTGTGGGTTTGCAATGGCAGCCATGTTAGCTCTACATTCATCAGTGCAGATGAATGTAGCATAAAACGCATTCACTATGAAGGTTAAAATACATATTCAGCAAGCTACTTGCTAGTGGAATACATTTGGCGTCCTGGTCTGTTATTATCTTTTGCAGAAATGTATATTTGACTAAGAATTTAAGAGCATATATTCCAAATAGACTAAAAATAATAATTTTTGTAAAAATCCTCTACATATAATGGTACATTTTCTTAATATATAAAATACAGTTTATATTGTTCATTGGTCAAGTTGCTTTTAGTAAATAAAAGTGGCTCAATGAACAAAACTGAAAAATTAATAATCTAAAATATGATATTAAGGCTAATAGATTTAATGTTAACTACAACTCCCACCATGCCCCAGCATCAGTGTGCGTGCGCACCCCTTCCTTAGCTTGCCACTGCGATTGTAGATTTATAAACAAGCTAGCTAAACTGAGCGGCGCTGCGCTATGAGCCATGAGGAAATCCAGATGAGTGTGAGAGCTGCTGTCACTCTTGAACACGGCTTCAGTTTATATTTGGCTTAAAGGAGACGCAACAAAGCGCACAAAATGGCTGTTCTCTGGGCCTTGGCGAATAAGTAGGTTTACTATAGCTTTAAGAACAAGAAACTAGTGTCTGCTTCTTTAAAATTATATCGGTTTATAGCTGAATAGATAATTAAGAAAAGTTTTAAGTTTCTAATGAATTAATATGTGCATTTAATTTGCGACGAATCCAGCAGAAAATGCATCAATGTTGGATAAGGGCCGCTTGCAGTCAAAACGGCTTTAAAGCAGATGTGCTTAGTTATTCCTCACTTTGCGTGTGAACCTGCTTGACTATAAGAGGAATTAAGAGGTAGGACATATACCCTTCACGGTGATGGAACCAGTCGACAACAGAGTCGGGGATGTAAATAAAGACGAGGAACCGAAGGAGGACAAGGCCGCGGAGCAGACCCCGGCCACCAGTACGATCGGTACGCAGCGGAGGGCACTCAGAGAGCGGGGAGCGGGCCGACCTAGGTCCGGTGTCCCCTCTTCTGCCACGGAGGTTAACGGAGCTGCGCCCGGCGCGCAGACCTCCGGACGGGTTCTGAGGGACAGGTCAACCAGGGCAGTACCGGCCTGGCTGAAGGACTTGAAAAGCGACGAGGAGGAGGACGAACCGAGCCCGGACAGCAGTGCGACCAAGCGGCGGAAAGTTTCCAGCTCCAAACGGAGGAAAGGGCTAGATTCAGCGGGTCAGGAGGAAGCTGGAGAGGGGCTCACAGGAGACAGCCTTCAAGGCACAGAGTAAGCTTCACATTTATCAGCCCGTACTTAATAGATACAGTCAACGACAGACGCACATTTGTTTATAATGAGCCTGTGTAGAGTTGAAACGTGCATCAGTGGGGGTCTGCTCCTTTTAAAAGCACGCCTTCTGCATGGCTCGTCCCCTACATGGGTGGAGTAAAACTTACCTGTCTTTAAAGACGCTCTCTTTATAACAACTGCTGTATTAATGTCATATGGGATGTTGTGTCACTGCTGGCCACACAAGGTGATTTTTTCCCCCCCTTTTCTCTTTAGTTCAGAAGACCCAAAGAAACCTGCCTCAGATGTTCAAGGTAATCAGTGGATGCTTCACCAAAGCCTTGCAGAAGTTTTCATATGGCTTCAACGTGTCTCGTTTTTTTTCTTTCTTTTTTACATTAAAACCAGTAACTTTAATGTACATTATTTGGATTTAATGTTACAAACACAAAGTTGCGTATGATTATAAAGTGAAAGGGAAAAATACAGGATTTTTTTTGTTTGTTTGTTTCTTTCAGAAACAATCTGTATAGAGTTATGTGTAATTATATTCAGCCACCCACATTTTGACTTCAAATACAGCTACTAGTTTTTGGGGGGATTTGCCTGTAACAGTCTTGCACATCTAGAGACTGAAATTTTAGTCCTTTCATCTCTGCAAAATATCTCAACCAAACCCTCTGAGCTTACGGAAAATAGATTTTACTACGTCATCCTGGTAATTGTCTGGTTCTGCGCTGTGATCTTTGTTCCACATCGATTACTTTGTAACACTTTAAGATGCTTTCATCTGTTGTAGCTCTGGCAGTATGTTTAGTGTTGTTCCCCTGCTGGAAGGTGAACCTCCACCTTAAGCCTCAAGTCTTTTCCTGCCTTAAAGAAGTTGTTGCCCGGTATGTAGTTTCATCGATCTTCCTTTCAACGTTGCAAGGCTGAAGAAAACACCCCCCACAGCTTGATGCTGCCACCAGCACAATTCATGTGGGGATGGCGTGTTCAGGTTCAGTCATTTTTATTATAGTTTTAAGTCTTGCAGAGATTTTCCTTTATTTGTAGTTCAAAAAGTTTTATTATGAACTCGCCTGTTCAGGGCTCCTCATGCTGCAGGTCTGGTGTGTCCTCTATGACTTTATTTTAACACTGTCTGTGTTCTCGACTCGCTCCCATAAAGGCCAGATTTGTAGAAAACACAACTAATGGATGTCCTGTTGACAGACTCGCCCACCTGAGCTGTGGAGCTCCTGCTGAGTTACCATGGTCCTCTTGGCTACTTCAGTTGGTTTGCCAATGTCATGAATAATGTGCATTCTTACAGTAGCAAAATGTTAAATTACACACAAATGAGCTCTATTTTCTAATTAGAAAACTTTCAAACTTTCTCTGCTGGATTTATTTGAAGGTAAAAGCAGCTTCTCTGTCCCTTTTGAAGACTTCCTTCCACTTTACAACTATGCACTACTTTGTGTTATATACTTGATATATGAAATCCTTTTGTTTTTAATGTGACATAATGAAGATGTTCAGGGGCCGCGGCTGCTTTTGCAGGGCAATGCGGCTGTTGAATTATTGCCGCTCTGTCATTCATTGTGTGTGACATTCAAACAGAACAGATGTGTCTGTGTGACTGTGCCACAGTTCACGGCACACACAAATGTTTCATGACTTTCCATTTCCCCTCCAACTCCAGCTCTTCTTCCCAAACGGCCCCCCGCCCAGAATGATGCCACGTCCCCGGCTGGCAGGGCGGCCCGGAGCGTTGCCAAGCCCGTGTGCAAGACCGAACCTGAAATGGAGACTCCAGCTGGTGAGTGACCTGTTGACCTTGAGCTCTGTCACAGATCGGAGAAATGCTGCAACAAGGTTTTGTTTTTAAATAACCAATCAAAGCTTGTTTTAACTTTATTTGTGATTGCATATCTTAGTTTTAAATCCATGTAATAAGGATTTTAACACATTAATGATAGCAGCAGTTTGACAAAAAAAAAAAAAGATGCATAAAACAGAAGTGCAATTATTGTTATTTTATTTTTTTTACTGAAGAAGGTTGAAATCTGTTTGTATTTTGTTGTCATTTTGTTTTGTGCAGCAGTGGAAGAAGAGAGTGCAGATAGAGAAAAGTGTGAAACGTAAGTATATGCTTAGCTTTTTAGTTTAAAAATGACTTCCACACCATGAATGCCATTTAAATCCTGGTGATGTGACTAAATCTAAAAAAGGTTGAATGCAACTTTTCCAGCAGAAGTGATCCTTACAACCCTTCCTTTACTTTTGGGAAGGACTTTGAGGAGAACTAGTACTTATTTTTGACACAGTTCTGTTAAATTTATCATTTAATTATATTACATTTTAACATTCTGAAGCTAAACTTTTAATTAAGTTATAATGTTATTTTATCTCTTAAAAATTTATCACCACTTTACTGGACAAACAGATCCAGTTCATGTCAGCGGTGGTTGTTTACAATCTGGTGATATAGTTGCGTTAAGATTCAATCCAAATACAGTCAGATTAGCTTGGAGTGTTTCCAGGGCCCTAAAACCCCTAACCTAATTGTTATTTTTCCTTAGCGAAAAGAAAGAAGAGGACAGCAAGGAAGTCGCAGAGCAAGTCCCGGAAGATGAAGAGCTTTCTTATCAGGATGATTCGAATGACTTCGGCTTCCAGCCTCAGAGTCAGAGGTAAATTTACACTGAGCGCATCACTCAGCTGTGTACAGAAGAAGCATAAGCCGTTTGCGGACCATTTGGTTGTTTGCGTTTTTGTTTTCAGCAGTGGTGAAGAGGAGGACGGCCTCAGCAGTGATGAAGACGTTCCCTTTAGAGACGACTTAAACGATCAAAGCTACGACCCGAGGGCTGAAAGATTTCTGTATGGAAGCCTCACGTCTCTCTTTATTTTATTTTTTTTTGTTCGTTGGGAAACATTGCCAAATCTTTTTCTTTGATTAATATTCTAAGATAAATTTTATTTTTTTTTTTTTACTTGTCTTCATTTTTTTTCTAGGGATATTACTAAACCAAAGCGCAAAGTTCCTCCGAGACACAAGGAAAAGAAAGAGAAGGATAAAGCACCTAAAAAGGAAACAGAGTTTTCAGAGATAAAGGTAGAGGGTGCAGATAACCTGGAGACGGTGCAGGAGGAAGTAAAGCTGGAGGAGGAAGTAGCGGAAGATCTCGATGGACCCAGGAAGTAAGTTCAGCTTGTCCCGTGTTTTTATGCAGGAGCTTTAAAAACAGAAACAATAGTTTGTCGGTGTTATTTCTCTTCCCTATGAAGTCTTTTCACACTGAGTTGTATCTGTAAACACGAAGTAAGCACATTTTATTTCTTACTTAATCAGGAGAGGCCGCAGGAAAAAAGACGACAAAACTCCACGGCTACCAAAGAGACGGTGAGAGTGAAACCTGCGTAGTGACTCAAACCAAATGCGTACCATAAATTTATTGTACAATGACGGTGCTTTTTTTTTTTTTTTTTTTGGTTTCTAGCTTATCTAGTGTTTCTAGTGTACTTATTTCTCCCAATATTATAACCGGTTGGGATTGTGGTTGAGAAGCCTTGCAGGCCTGTTGGATATTGATGTGTCTGAAGATCTGATTATAAGAGTCCAGGATGTTTAACTCGGCTGTTTGCTTGACTCGTTCAGGAAGAAGCCACCCGTTCAGTATGTGCGCTGTGAGATGGAGGGATGTGGGACGGTGTTGGCTCATCCTCGCTACCTCCAGGTTTGTCTCAGCAGCGACACACACACACACACACACACACACACACACACACACACCCCTGAGATCAGCATCGAGATAAGCAAGCCGGGATTTCCTCACACATTTCCAATGGCATGATATAAACAAAAACAAAGCTCTTATTAATTCTTATGATGTTGCTGTGTTTAAATGTATGACTTTTTTTTTTCCTTTTTAATAGAACAACGTTCATACAATGTAGATAAGACAGGTATTTAAATAACAGGGTTGCTATTCTGTCTGAAAATGTGTGAAAAATGAAAATAATATGAAAAATCTTAGTTTTTTCATATTTGATTCTTTTTTTTTTCTTTTCTTTTTCCCTCTCGGTGTCGGTTTTTTTTTATTTATTGTTTTATTGTATTTCATAATTTAAACTTTAAACCTGCAGAAATGTTCTCCTCCATGGACACTTATTTTTTTCTTAGATCAATAAATTTCCCTAATAGGTAGAGATTTTCTGGCACCAAACAAATTTTGGTAAAAGTTCTTGGCAGTCAATCTGAAAATTATCTTGGTACATTTAGGCAGATATGGTTTTGAAAAAAAATTTTTTTTTAGGTATTTAGTGTGGAAACAGAAAAACAAAGAAGATCTACTTAGGAACTGTGATCAGTTTTAACATAGTTTCTTTGTACCCTTAAAGAAAAGCAATACATATCCTCGTCCTTCTTTAAAGGACAGTACCAGAGTATATTTTTTAAACAGTTTTCTCACATTTTCCCCACACTAGCATCACATAAAGTACCAGCATTTACTGAAGAAGAAGTACGTTTGTCCCCACCCGTCTTGTGGGAGACTTTTCCGCCTTCAGAAGCAGCTGCTGCGTCACGCAAAGCACCATACAGGTACACAAATCGCTTGGCCTTTGATTGGTTTAAAAAGTCCCAATAATAAAGCTACGTAGGGAAAACATCTATATTTGATTGCACCCTTTTTTTTCTTTGATTGTAGACCAGAGAGATTACATCTGCGAGTTCTGTGCCCGCGCCTTCAAGAGCTCCCACAACCTGGCTGTTCACCGCATGATACACACTGGAGAGAAGCCTCTACAGTTAGTCTTTCTCTGTTCATTAATGAAGCAACTTTGCCGTTCTGATTTAATTTAGATCTTTTTTTTTTTTCCCCCGTGCAGGTGTAGTTTGCAGTCGGTTCATGATAGAATGCGAAATATTTCAAGTGTGCCTCTGCAAGGCATTGTGTCTTAAGCCTTACTACTTCCCTGTTTTAACAGATGTGAGATCTGTGGCTTCACCTGCCGCCAGAAGGCGTCGCTCAACTGGCACATGAAGAAGCACGACGCAGACGCCACCTACCAGTTCTCCTGCTCCATTTGCGGTAAGAAGTTTGAGAAGAAGGACTGCGTGGTCGCCCACAAGGCCAAGAGCCATCCGGAGGTGCTAATCGCCGAGGCGCTAGCGGCCAACGCCGGCGCCTTCATCACCACCCCTGCCTCTCTGCTGGAGCTGCCAGGAAACCCCGTGCAAGCGGATGTGGCGGGCATGGACGGGAACCACGTCGGGCAGGACGGCCACGCCGATCAGCTGGGTCAGGACGGACAGCACGTGACGCAGCAAGTGAGCCCCCAGGTGGTTTTACTGGGGCAAGACCCGAGCCTCCATACCATGCAGGTTCCCGTGACGATCGCCCTCACCCCCATCGACCCCCCGTCTCCGGCCGACAACCATCAGCAAACGCACCTGCAGCTCCAGATGCCCGTCCAGTTCGTGCAGCAGCCTCAGATCCAGCAGCTGACCCTCCACTCCGGCTCCATGGTGACCCAGCACCAGCCCCAGCTCCAGCCCATGCCGCCCTACGCCCCCCACCAGCAGAACCAGGCTCAGATCCTGCAGATGACCTTCCAGCCTGTCAGCCAATCGCAGACCCACCACGTTCAGCAGATCCCCATCTTGGCCGCCTCGCCGCAGCTTCAGACCATGCACACGGCGGCTCCGAGCCCGCCGCTGGTCTCCGCCTCCCAGCCTCAGACCCAGGATCCCTCGTCGGCCAATAGGAATGCCTTCATTCTGGACAATCCAGTGCTGTCTTCCTCCTCTCCGCAGTGCGGCTCGCTGCAGCAGACGGAGGCGGTCGGGGAGAGCGGCGTGGTGTGGGAGCAGACGGGACAGGGGGACGTTCAGGCTGAAGACGGCGAGATACATGTGCAGCAGGTCATTATATAAAGAAAAAAACACACAAAAAAATACCACGAGGACTGTGCATGTGAAGAAGTACCTGCAGTACGGTTTGAGATAAATGTAGGATCACACAGATATAACTTGTACTGTTCACTAATTGTCAGACTTGGTAGCTTTTTAGAGTTTCCGTATCAGGGAAAGAAGTGTTTGTGAATGTTTGTTGCCTTTGTACATAACAGTCTTGTAACTAGCTGTTTGAGTTTGTGTATTGCTGAGATTAGGTTCCACTTATGCAATAATACACCCCCCCCCACCCCTAACCTCCTTCCCGTAAAATATTTGCCATGAATGCAGAAAGCTGGAATACATGAATTTAATTTATGAAACTTAAACACGGGCAGCATATTTTATTTTTAGTCTTTGTTATATATATAGAAGGTTAAGAAACGTGTATGGTCACAAAGACGTAAGTCTGAAACCGAAGTTTCAACAGCTTGAAAGTATGAACCGTCTAGTCTGAGACATTTAGGATGTTTGTTTACCTTGCAGGAACAATAACTGGTTCAATCCTCACTAATGTCCTTCCTGTTTTAAGGAGCCAAAAGATGACCACTGACACCTATATGGACATATTAAAAACAGTCAGATTTGTCAATATCCTGTCAAGTGTAACATTGTTTGAAAAGAGAAGCTATGTAGAACATAATAATCTCACACATTAGAGTTGTTCTAGCACAAAAACACAATAAAAGATCCATTTATAAAACTTAATAAACGTCTTAACATTTAACCCAACGTGTTCAGTCATTTTTAGTTGAAAACTCAATGTTTATTTTGTTTTTTTTTTTTTTTAGGGACAGGAGACATTTCAATTAGAAATTCATAAGAAATAATTGCTTTATTTAACAGAGGCAATTTTTTTTTACTGCTACAAAAGTCATCTACAACATTTATGTTAATTCTGATACATTAATGTAAGCAAAAATGCATAAACACATGCTGGAATGAAGCAGAAGAGGCTCATTTTGTTCCTCATATATAAACAACTGTAACACAATTAGCTGATTGTTAGATCCATCTTCTCATTTTACCAGCCTGCAGATTAACAGACATCATTCCCAAAGTAAGAGTTGTGTTTCTTAGGCTTTTAATATAGTCTCTTAACTGAGGAGAAAGTGTTGGAAGTTTGATTTCAGCCAGCTGACCAACAGTGCACAGCATTACATAAGGAAGAGGCAGCGCTGTGTTAGATCAAACTCGTGACTTAAAACCTTGTTCGCTACTACAGGTTCTTGCAGGTGATTCATACAAAGATTTAAAATACATTTTGATCTGAAGGTTTTATTAAACAAAATTATTTTTATTGTTGCTATAAGATACCCTTGTGGAAATGATGTAACCTTTTTATTAATTTTGATACATGCAGTTTTTTCTTGCATATCTCTAAAAGACCTAGGAACAGTTAGAATGGAAATTTACATGGTTTTCAAGCAGAATTTTCTTAAAATTTGGTTTACCGCAATACTGGTAACTAGTGCATGCCTATACTCACAGGAAAGGATGACAAATTGGTCCATGTGTAAAGGAGAAAAATGAATACAGCGACAAAGGGACATCAGTATGATGTCTGGTCCAGAACTCTGCCTCCATTACTAATTTAAGATGTAAAACTTTACAAAATTAGTTATTCCCAGTGGATAAACCTGTCATCAGGACATATTAATCCGCTCTCTGTCTCTCTGCATAGTATATTGCTTCAGTGCTCTTTTAGGGGGAATCAAAGAGTTACTCAGTCCAACTTTCCTCTTCTTCATCTGCTGCTCAGCCTCTTTTTCCTTTGATTCCTGCTGAAAGCTCTGGGATCCTCCCACCGGTTCTGGTGTCTCCTCACTCACAGATGGATGAGAGTCGCTGGGAATCATCGCCGTCTGGAGGTCACTGTCGTGAGCAAACTTGCATTTGATGCCAAACCTGCACCTTCCGTCCTTCCTGTAGGAAACGCAGACCTTTTTGCCTCCTATCTGGGAGGGTCTTGCCTGCATGGTGAGTGGAACGTGTTTCTGTAAAGCACTGAGCTTCTGGTCGGCCTGTGCTTTGAATGGGTTGGTGAACACGCTGCTGTCAGACGAGGCGTTTAGAGAAGGTGGAGGTAACTTTTTAGGGGTGACAGAGTGTAAGGGGGGTGGAGGCAGGATGGGCCGGGAGGGTGCTGAGGAGCCTAGCGTTTGGGGATGAGGTGATGATGATGAATATGATGAGGGCTCCTGATCCTCAGAGTCCGACTCACTGGATGCCGAGCCAGACTCCAGTAAGAAGTTGCGGCTCTTTTTGACAGCGGTAGCATCATCTTGAAGAAAGCTTGAAAACAAAAAAAAAACAAAATCTGATCATCACTAATCAGAATACCAGCAAACCTATATTATCAAATGATAAAAGCGTCCACTCACTCAGCTTTCCTGCTGTTTACGTCTTCCTCCTCTTCATCACTGCTGGAGGAAACTCCATAACCAACCAGCGAGTTCATACTGGAGCTAGCTTGTTAGCATGAGCATATGAGGTCGGTTTCAGGACAGAACAGCGACAATTCTGTACCACAATAGTTGCTACCCACTTTAATATTTTAATCTATGAAAATAGCCTCGCTGAAATACGTAAAATAATTTCTTTCACCGTTTTGCGTCCAAACTGTTTGCTGTGGGAAATGTAGCTGGAGCAGCAGATTATGTAGCTTTTCTGTTATTTACGTTCTTCTGGGCATCTGCACTGACACCTACAGGAAGGGCGTGGTATAGCACTCCTTAAACCGAGCAAAACTAAATACACTTGGTTATTATTTTCTCCCCAAATAATTACAAAAGAGTTGCAAAAATATCCACATCCCTACACCCTCACATATTTTAACTTGTCAATTTACTATCCACAAATTTCAATTTATTTTATTGATGTGATGGTGATAAGTCGGTATATAGCAGTGCATCAGTGTGTAGAGAAAATGAAATGATTTTCAATTCTTTTTTACAAATAACATCTGAGAACCATGGTGTGTATATCTGTGTAAACTCCGTCACTTTAAAATCCATTTCAACCATCTTCAGAAGTCACAGTATTAGTAAACTTGCCTATAATTTATTCTTAGTTTTGTGAAGGTTTTGGAGGTTTGATGTTTGACAAAATTAGAGAAAAATAGTATAAAAATATCTTAAGAAGTAAAGCAGTTTATTAGAATATTGGTTAGGCTCCCAACAGGCTGAATGGCAAAGTGATAATGCAGAGAAGCAGCCAGGAGGCGAAGGGTAACTCTAGAGGAGCTCAGATGAGAGAATCCACTGTCAGGACATCTATTATTTGTGCACAGAACTGTGACTCTGTGGAAAGACTTGGAATTTGCTGTTTTACAGACAGTTAGGAGAGCTTGACTTTTTTTTTTTTTTTTTTAAAAGAAGAACATATGGGCAACATATCAAATTGTTAGATGTGCAAAATATTTGGGTAATCAGAAAAAGATTAAGATGCAATTTCAGCAAAAGGGTGGTTTTACAAAGTACTGAAAATTTAAATGCACATGAAACTTTAAATTTCTATTCATCAAACTTTGAAAAAGTTTTTTTTTCAACGTTACAATTACACACTACCTTTGTCAATTTATCATAAAATCTATGATTTTATGTTTGAGGTTGAAATGTCACTTATCAGAAGGTTTAATCTAAACGTTTACACAAAGCACTATATTTACTATATCAGCTTTTGAGTATTAGTTGAATTCACTATTGAGGTTTTAGTTTGCTTGTTTTGTTTTTGACATTCTAGGAAAAAAGTACAAATAATGTCATTTAAGAATTTGTCCTACAACTTTAATCACTTACTCATGTTGTTTATTTTCTATAATTTGCTTATTGTCAATTTAGGAAAGCCTTACAGGCTGGTAGAAACAACCGGAATGTTTTGTCAGATCAGAGAGGATCACCAAGAGGAACTTTGTACAGACTCACAGAGATCGTCTCCTTAAAGGGGACATGAACTAGATCCTTTCTTTGAAAGGGTCAGGGGTTCTAGTCATACACACCATATGTGCACTGGACTCGGCTCATGTCATTTTCCTCGTAGAACCGTGTGTATGTATGTTTATTCTTTTTACCACAGTTGAAAATGTTTTCCTCTCCATTACAAATACCCGTTATGTGTCTCTATGAATGGACTGTTTTTGCTGACAGATCACATCCTGTACCAATGTGCTGAGTCACCAGAGGAAAATTTCTTTTTTTTTTTTCATTTCCACTACAGATCACTATCCAATAAGTATAAAAGTCATGGAAAGTCAGCTATCGGAGCCAATTTTCCACCACAGCATGTACCCAGGCCTTTCCTGCAGGTTTAAATCCAGAATCCCGCTCAGCTGCTATTGTTGTGGAATAAGTCTGCAAAAAAGATGCATATATGACACTTCAATGAATTCTGTTACACAAACAGAGAACACAAAACCCCCCAAAGAACTGACTCTGTATTTAATAAATACAAACAATAAGACTTAAAGCTATGACTGACTAGCTAGTGCAAAAAATGCCCTTTTGTTTTTATTTCTGTTTCTAAACAGACCAAATTTATTGTAAGTTTTAATGACAAATTATAAGTGATAAACATATTTACCTTTTCCTAAAGTTAAGATATTTTATAAGTCAGTTTATTTATAAAGAGATAATTCACATCAAAACATATTTTACCACAGAGCACTACGAGGGAAGGAAATAAAAATGTTCGGCTTTAATAAAAAAAAAAAAAAAAAAAAAAAAAAAAAAACAATAAAACCTTAATGATTCAAATATAATATTTTTCTTGACAAAATATCTTTTCATCCAGCTAGCAATGCATTTCATTCTGTATTTCCAGTTTATTTACGGTAGATAAATAAGATATGTTTTATTACTTATATCTTCTGTGCCTTGTTTATTGGCAGCAGCAGCTAAAGAAAGCGGAAGATACTTTTTTTCTTTTGATAACTGCCAGAGATCAAAGCAGTCTAGATGTTCCGTCCACCAGAGGTCACTGTTTTCCTCAACTCCACTCCTTCTTATTAATAAACACAGTTGTCCTAACAACTGTGTTTTATCTGACACTTTAAAACAGCAATAGTTGCAGTCTGCCTAATACACAAGAGTGGGCATTTACACAGATTAGGAGCGACAGGTGTGAATATTTGATCAGCTCTGTCAGCCCAGACAAGACAATCCACATAAAATCTACTTAGAAAACCATTTTTTTCCCCCTCCCACACGTCAAAAGTGTGTTTTATTACAGTAAAACACATAGAACTAGTTTCATTTTGAGTGACAAATGTTAAAAGTTCAAGGAGTATTAATACTTTTTCCAAGACATGCATTTGTCTGCTGAACTGATCTGTCAGTATGTATGTCCTGCTTAAAACCGGGTCTCTTGCTGTTTATCACAAATAACAGGAGCTGCTAACAGGAACTAAAATAAGCACCTGTCTTGGATACTCGCCTGCAGTGTGGTCACATATCATTAAGGATAGTGAAAAATTGGAAGCATTGTCATGCTGTGTCATTAATGAAGAGCAGCAGCAGCTTCCCTGCTGTAGCCGGAAACATTTTCTAAGATAAGCTCTCAGTCCTGTTTATCATAAAGGAGCAGGAATACAGAGGAAGCAGCGTGGAACAGCCCACACAGGAATACACTCAAATTCAGATCATTCTCCCAGACTTTGTCACTACCAGTAAATCAGATAAGCTGCTCATGAATTAGTTGATGAGCCCCTCCTACAGAAGTGCTTTACTGACTTTTAAGGCAAACTGTTTTAACATTTAATAAATTAAAAAAAAAAAAAAAAAAAACACCTGTCCCCAAATAGTTAGCAAAGGCCCTGCAGATATAGAAAATATCAATTTTCTATATCTTGTGTGAACTCCAGAGTAAGCCTAATCTCCACAGTAAATTAAGCTTGGATTATATTCTATGAATTGATTAACCCTATTATTAAAAGACACGCTCCTATCAAGAAAGAGGAAATTTAAAATCACTCAATTTCAAAATGAGCTTACGCTACTTGAAGCTGAGCACCTTTGTTTCAATAGACGATTTTACAGATATTTTAATGAAGATGCTGTCTGAATCCTGCATTTTTCAGCTAAAATATGTAGTGCTAAATTTTATCCAATGTACATGTCACGATAATTATTTTTCATGACCTCCACAGTGTTGCAAGTTTGTTGTCTATTGTAATTCTGTGCTCTTACTACGCACATCATTTTGTTTCCAGAAACATCTGTGGTGGAGGGTCACCCTCTATTAAATGTCTATTTAGCTTGCCGTACCAGTGAGTCGCGTTGAATTCTTGCAGTTTGGCTTCAGGTTCTCGGGGAAGAGGCGGAGAGTGGACAAGCAGCTCGGAAACAGGAGCAGCTGCTTGTCCAAAGCACGGCGTCTAACCGGAAGACGGGAGGAGGACTCCGACTTTAATTGGACCAGGAGTGAGTGGGAACAGAGGGAGGAATGTGACGTCACTGCGATGAGAGAGAGGCGTGCGCGGCTGTATAATAAAGGCAGACCTGTTGCTGGCGTACTTTTTTACTGGGACTCCCCCTACTGAGGTGAAAGACAAGGGAAGGTGTTATGGCTGGAACACGGACCAGAGGAACGAGCAGGACCACGGCGGCCAAAGTAGCTAATCTCGCCGCGCTGGTGCAGTATGAGTGCACCAACTTACTGGTCCTCTATGTGAGTAAATACTATTTAAATAGCTACTTTCCTCTGGCGGTAACTTTCCAGCACGTCACAGTAAAGTCGCTTGCCTGACTCCCTGTTTCTGTGCATTTGGGAGTGGGGAGAGTTGGGTCAAGGTTTAAAGGGAAATTAATGGGAACTTCCCTGTGGGCGTGTGTTTGTGCATGCATTTCTGCATCTGTGTGTGTGTTTGAGGATAGAGCGTGTTTTAGTGAGAGGGAACAAAAGAGTGATGACAGACTTTTGAGTGCAGAAGTAATGTGAGAGAGAGGAAAGTTATGTTTTAGTGTTGCAGAGAGAGAAAATGTGTTGAGTGCAACAGGTCAGAATGAACAGTGGTAGGTGTTTTTTTTTTTTTTTTTTTTCTTCAGTCACCAGCTTATAGGCCGTCCTTTTCATCTCTGTTCCATGAACTTTTGCTTGCCTGCTGTTTTTTTTTCCTTCTTTGTCTGAAGCCAGTTCATTCCTTCATCCAGCTTTGTTTCTTGCTGGAACTCAGGGAGTGGCCTGACATGTAGCATCACATCTACAGAAGTCTACTACACAAACTTGTATTTTACCAGGCTTTTACAGTATAGACCAGCACACAGTAAAGTACTTTACTGCGATATTCCTAAATCTGCACGTGACCCTGGACAAATCCGTGAACATTGTCAAACATGGTGGTGGCAGCAGCATGCCGCAGAGGGCTATTTCTAAGAGAAATTGATCAGAGTTAAATGAAAAATGGACGAAGGTAAAGGCAGAGAAAATCTGAAACGAAAACTGTTAGAAGCAGCAGAAAGCCAGCAGTTTGACAACAGCAGTCAAACTGCAATAGATCAATCTAAAGAACAAACAGAAATTAAGCTGATCAGATAAACAATAACGCAAAAAATGTAACCACAAAAATTCCTGATGATTTTTTTTTTTAACTTCCCGATGAGCATTATTTATTTTTTTTCCTCATTTTTGAGCTTCCATTACTTTAATCTGTACACAAATTAATCAAATTATCCATTTAATTAACTTGGAACTTCTCTGTTATTATAACCATATAGCCAACAATATAATTTGCAGTGATCCGTGGAAACATTGCTTCCAGCTATGCAGCAAATTCCTGAGGTATCCATAAAAGTCTGAGGTAACACTTCCTCTGCAGTCTTGAACCATAAATTTTCACTTCCTCCTTGACTTTCGCAACAGATGGCTCACAGCTGACCTCTTCTTCACATCAGAAACATGGGAGCATTTCATGTCGTTGGGTGGCTTTTGCATCACAACGAGTACAATGCTCCACATCCAGCTCCATTGATGCCCCTGAGCGGCACCATGTCGTCATCAGCATGTGGTGCCGGATGTGACGTTATTCTAACATATGCATTGGGTTCCAAAATTATTCATAAACCTTGAATTTGCGCACATTTTTATCACTTTACAATCAGATACTTTAATTATTTTTATTTTATTTGTATTTCCTTGAGTTTCTATGGCAAAGTTCATCACTGTAAAGTGTCTGTTCATGTATTCTGTTTACATGTTATGGGATTTTTTTTTTAATGTCTGTATGAATTGCAAAAGGTCCATTAGATGAAAGGATTCAGAGTAAGAAAACATGTTTGAATATTTTGCTCCAACTTGCCGTTGTTAAAAAAAAAACCTGTCCATTCAAAATGTGGGTCAGGATTTTCCAGAAATGCGTTGTAGAAAATGTATTTCTGGCCAAAATTTTAATAACCACGAACCATATGTTGATGACGAAATGTACTTTGGTCATCAACAAAAGTAAATACAAATTAATCAAGACTCGTCTTGGTTTTTTACCAAGACTCTCGGGTCCGGGTAACGACTGACAGCGGTTTCAAGATGATTGCTCACTTCAGTTCCTCACAGACATGCACTGCGTTTTCCCTCCTCACGCAGAGTTTGAACTTCTCTGTGTAAATTACACTCGGCATGGTATGTTTTCTTTCTCATTTGAGTCCTTCTAGATTGAGCTCTGTAACAAACATTGTAAAATCTAAAACATTGCAGTCTCAGTTAAACACAAGAAGCAATTTAAGCTTTTATTAAATCAATGTTTTAGTAAAAGCTCACGACTCGAGATGCCTGACGTATTTCTTGATGATGCATCATGTTTGAGATTTGTACCGTGCTAGCTGTTTAAATGCAGACTTATCCCTGTGAAGTTAGTAATTTAAATCAGCCAAGGCCCTGCTGGAGCTGAGCCGAGTCCTGGGAATGAGGTAAAGCGAATTCCTATCGCGTGAGACCAGAGTTGCGTTTTGTTCTCATCTTTGGCTATCGCAAAACAAAACCCAGCTGCTGTCAGTCTTTACAACGAATAAAAACCATTTATCTTGAACTGTCCCCTCTCTCTCCTATTCTCTGATATCTTTGTTTCTTTCTTTTTAATTTCCTGCGTCCTCAAGAGGAAACGGGAGAATCTCCCAGAAGATGTGGCCAGTGACCGTCTGGTGTTCGTCTCTCCTCCTTCCTCCCAGCTGGACACCAGGAACAAACTACTGAGCCTCCACTCTGCTTTGGATAAGTGCCACAGCCTGCTGGAGAGAGCCATCGCCTTGGAGAAGGAGGACCTGGACGGAGATGAGACGGGAGAGTACGAGAACGGGAGGAGGAGGCTGAAGGATCAACTGCTGAACCTTTTGAGAAGCACCGAAGAGCTTCTCAAAGCAGCTGGTGGTCAAACCGTAAGGAACCTGGACGGCTCGGAGGTAGGCGTCGACGTCACTCAGCACAGATGTTTTGGATTAGAAACCGAAACAGAGCAACTCTTGTCTTCTCACTGGCAGCCGTATCGTCCCAGCAACGTGTTCCACCAGAAGCTGTGGGTGTACAGCGTCTTCACGGAGGTGAAGCTCTGGAGCGAGACGGCCGTCGCCGTACTGCAGGAGCTGCAGTCTGACGCTGCGAAGGAGCCGTCAAAGAGGAGTAAAAGAAGCACAAGAAGCACTCGGCGATGAGACGGCCTGTGGGGGGGGGGGGGGCGGACGAGGAATGTTCTGAGCACTCAAGATTGTTCATTGCAGCTTGGCTATGGAGAGAAACGGGCTGATATGAAGAGGAAAAGGGTAAGGATCAACTAGAAGAGACATGGATCAATGACGAGAGAAGAGAAGTAGTATTGGCTGCTTTTTTGATTTCTTGATACCTAAAAGTAATATAAAAACTCATTACCTCAAGTGGAAAAAAATAGACATGCGAGTAAAATACACCTATTTATTTATTGCTTATCAGATGAACTGTAACAAGTATCCAGAATTGAAAGGCAGTTTTTCTTTCTTTCTTTGCACAAAATGGAAGTGATGTCATAACTTTCTATTTTTCTCTTTTGAACTTGTATGTTTCTGTTCTACACTCCTGTGTTCTGATACTTTGGAAACAAAGCTGGGAGGCACTGCGGCTTAGAGGGAGTCAGCAAGATTTTCTGATGTTGTATTACCCCTTAATTTTTTACAACATCTTAGAAAAGTAGTCACACACTTGAACTTTTTCACTCTGATGTATTTCATTGGAATTTTGTGCAAAAGTAGTTCATAAACGAGTTGAGATAAATACAGGGCAGAAATCCTGTTAGAAGGTGAACTTGGCTTATAAAGACACCAAAAATGGTTTAGCTCAGATATATGGGTTATGATGGCCAGGTCAAAGTCCAGACATGGATGATGCGGGGTATCTGTGGAAAACTTCAGTTGATGTTCATAGACACTCACTATCTCTGCACACAGAATTTTGCATGCAGGCTTGAAAAATTAAATGTTTGGTGACCGGAGCGCTTCTCTTTCCTTTTGTTGGTGTGTCTCAGAAAACGGCACAAAAAAGATTGTGGTCATTACGGTAGAAAATATGAAATGGTTCAAGGGATGGGAATAGCTTTGGGAGGCACTTTGAAAAGTGTACAATGTGCGATTTTAAGTTCTGCAGTTATAGTTGAAGGAAAATTGTGCAACAGCACCCTCTAGTGTTTCCTTCTCTGATTTCTTAATTGTCCCCAACATTTCTCCTTATCTCAGTGTATTGTGTCTTATGACTTTAGTGTTTTATAATATTTAAATATTTGAATAAGAAGGGAGAGTGAGATAAAATTAAATGAATGAAAAGTTAAAATTGGAGAAAAGCAGATATTTCTTAAAACTACGTTTGTTTTAGGAATGTCGACTACTTGGCTTGATAAATTTGCACAAAGCTGTAATTTATAGCAATGGTCAAAATCCACGTTTTTAATCTACTGCACATCTGGGTGGGTGAAATAATCAACTAAGCAATATGATACATGGAAATGCTGCAGCTGAAATGAATGGGAAATGACTCAACCATGCTGCTGTAACCTGGCAATCTTATCTGGGCTGCAGTTCTAATTAAATTAGCCTCAGCCAAAGACTCCGATTGTATTTAAATATGCATGAATGTTTGGCGTAAGAGAAGATGGTGTGAAAAGGACGGAAACCTTTAAAGCGAACACCTGATGAGCGCACGCGTTCGACAAAAGGAATAGCAAAGACCCTGAGAATTAAAAGGTTTCTGTTGGCAAAATCGAGACAAGGGGACCAATTATGTCTGAAGTTCTTCTGACAGATGTTCTTGAGATATGTTTGTTTTCAGCTGATGGTAGGGGCACTGGAAGTACGACTGCTTAGGTGAGACAAGGAACTGTTGGTTCTGGAGGCTGCTCTTCAACGTGCTGTGAGTCGCCACCATTCGTTTCCAAAAGGGCTTTGCTGGAGCATCCTCAAAAGCTGAATATTTAGATCATAATCTTGCTGCTTATGTCATAAATTGATCCACACACATACTCATACCACAACAGTTGTTTTTTTGTTTTTTTTTCTTTAACCGTCACAGTTCTTATCAATTTTCACATTTGGACAATTTCATCTAATAAACTAAATATAGTTTAACGTTTCACGATGTGCCGTCTCTTCATTCATGGAGTGCAGAAGAAGAGTTGTCGATTGCTATGGTTGAGCAATAGCTCTGGCTTCCCCGAAAATACAGTTTTACCTGTGTAACATTTGTTTTGGTGTCTGTCTGCGTCGCAAAGGTAAGCCACCAAATTCCTCCTTCCTTCTTTTTCCTTCCTTTGGGGGAACACTGCATGTGAACCTGTTCCTCTGGTAGCTTTTTACTAACAAAACAAATGAGAGAAACTGTTCACAGCTCACCGATGAACTGGAAATGCCAAAGACTCAGATATCGGCTTACAGAAATCTAAAAATGTGTCTTCATAATGCTGCATAATACACAAAAACTCCAGAGTGTTGTTAATGCTACATCTGTGCCCTTATTTGCTTTGCAGCATCTTGCTAACCTGGTGGAGCTCTACTTCTCCTGGCTGACTAAATAGTGATGCAACATAAGCAGAATGTGTCTTTTTAAATAACTTTTTTCTGAAACTTCTCTGTTGAGCTTCAAACAGACATGATGGATATTTTTTGCAATCATCAAGTAGTCCAGCTCCACCACCCACCCACTGGGTTACAGGATGTGAAATGAAGTCTAAAGGCTCATCGCTAATTCCCTTTGTTTTCTTGTTGATTTATAACTATATTTATTATTAACTGTTTATTATGTTTTATTTTTACATCTAGGAAAAAAAAATGATTACAGTGAGATTTTGTAAAATATTTTCTCACAAAAGAAGTTTCTTTTTTTTATTTTTATTTTCTTGGGGACGCTGTCTGATCCAGAGGGAGCTATAGCACCCCCTAGTGTCACCCCAGAGTCACAATTGTTGAGAAGAGTAAATGATACAGGTTTTTAAGTCAGTATCCAATAACGACACAGATTTTTTTGCTAGCTGACTTTCAGAGAGTCACTGTATGCTCACTAAATATAGAGACAGTCTTGCTAAGTTGGCAACTCTTCCTTGAGGGATTTGACTGTAATAGATAACTCCTTTCAATGCAGAGGAGCAGCAGCTCTACTCTGCACTGATCCACACCAGGATCAAACGTCTTATTTATGATGTCTATGGAGAAGCTCACATCATCTGAGATCTCAGTCTTAACTGATGAGATGTCTTTCACAACCACAAATGAGTTGAAACATGGACCAATATTTTTACTCTTCATTGTGACACAGTGAAATTAAACCCCACTGTTCAAGGTGCAACACTAATCAGCAAATGTAGAGTATTTTCTTCTATTGTCAAAAATTCTACTTGGTGTATTGGATTTGGGCCTGACTGTGTTTTTTGTTTGATCTGAACCAGGATCAGATCAAACATGGTGTGAAACCGACTCGGTTTCAAACGTTACAAATGTCGGTCTGCTGAAAACCAGACCCTCCCACAATTTGAAAATAGTTCCTAACCTTAACCCGCAGTACCTGTTAGAATGGCTTACATAAAAGAAAGTGGTATTAGCAACCAGAACAAGTGTTAATTTATGAGGTCTGTCTGAGGTAAGTACTATCAAAGGTACTGACTGACTGTCATACCTTGAAATATACAGCTATCTTATCTTAGTGAGACATATCAAAACAATGTTTAGTGGATGCTACATATCAAACTAACATTCACAAGAACAGTGGGGACCATTTTTAACAACAAATGTTTATTATTGGTCCTTGTGGCAATAACGCAGACTTTATTCCTTATTCCTTTGCTTTAATGCTTCATATCCGTGTCTTCTGAAGTCAAACTTCAACAACTCTCTGCACAGTAAAATGTTGACATCCAGGACTGACAACTCAGTCAACTGTAAGAGTTTATGAGTGATTCCAACAAACATTTTAGCATGTGGTTGTTGGCTTTTAAGATTTTTAGCTAGATGTTTAAGCTCTGCGATGTTCATGTCCATGGATTTTAAACAAAGTGTGTTCCTTCTGTGATCAAATAAAAAAAAAAACATCAGTGATCACTGGTCTTTTAAGGTAAAGAGCCAAAGTCAAGCATGCTAATATGAGAACTGAAGCTTTGTATAAAAAATATCCTGGAATGTCCTGGGTTTTAATTTGATGGAAAAGAAGAATTAAATGGAGTCCAGCTGTGGTAAATTCAGTTGATTGGACTTGGATTGAAATGGCACACACCTGCCTGTATAAAGTCCCACAGTTGGTGGTGCAGGTCAGATGTCAAACCCCAAGCATGAACTCAAAAGAATTATATGTAGATTTCCAAGAAGTATTGTCTTGAGGCATAAATCTGAGGAAGGATACAGAAGATTTTCCCAATGAGCCCATTGGCCTTAACCCTTCATAAATGTTTGGAACCACCAGGACTCTCCCTGGAGCTGGCCGGCCATCTGAATTGAGCAATGGGGGGCCCTACTCAGAGAGGTGACCAAGAACCCAATGGTCCCTCTATCAGAGCTCCACTGTTCGTCTGTGGATAGAGGAGAACCTTTCAGAAGGACAACCATCTCTGCAGCAATCCACCGATCAGGCTTGTATGGTAGAGTGGCCAGATGAAAGCTACTCATTAATAAAAGTCACAAAAGACTCTCAGATCATGGAAAACAAAATTATCTGGTCTAATGAATACCAGGCATCATGTTTGGATGAAACCAGGCACAGCTTGCCATGTGGCTATTAAAGCACAGTGGTGACACCATCATATTAAGGGGATGTTTTGCAGCAGCAGGAGCTGGCAAACTAGTCAGAAAGTCAGGACAGAGGGAAAGATGAATGAAGAACAGACAGAGACATCCTGGATGAAAACCTGCTCCAGGATGCTCTTGACCTCAGACTGGGGCAACGGTTCATTTGTCAGCAGGACAACAACCAAAAGCACATGGCCAAGATCTCAAAGGAGTGACTTCAGAACCACTCTGTGAACGTCCCGGCCTCTGGAGTGGCCAAGTCATGGTCCAGACTTGAATCTTATTGAATATCTCCGGAGAGATCTGAAGATGGCCGCACAGACATCCCCCCTCCAACCTAATGGAGCTGAAAACTGCAAAGGAGGATGGTCAGAACTGCCTAAAGATAAGTGAGCTAAGCCTGAGTCTGCCAAATGTGGATAAACAAAGTTTGAAGAAAAGGCTGTGGATACTTATTTAAGTGTGATTCCTTGGTTTTATATTTTTAATACATTTGTAAAATTCTCAAAAACTTTTTTCACACGTTTTCAGAAAAATGAATGTTTCAATGCAATTTGGAATAAAGTAGGAACATAACAAAATGTAAATGCGTCCTGGATGCACTGTTCATTCCAGATTAAGCCAAAATAATCCCTTGTGTCGGTGGATACTCACTGGTGTCAACCACAGTTACCTACAATAACCTATGAGTACATAGTACTTTATATTGTCAGTTGTCAAAGTGGGTGTGAAACGTCCCCCCTGCCTGGAACAAATTGTCTCACAGTTGGAAATAAAAATGACCCCCAAGTACTGGGGGTTAACATTTTGCACATGTGCTACATTTTGATTAGAACGACAAGTCATTAAATCGCACTGCAGTTCCTTGCCAAGAAACTTTCTTTCAAATTTTCTATTTCTTCGCTGCAAAAACTTTTTCCTTAATGCCTAGTTGTTAAATTTTTCCAGTGAAGTAAACATATCTCAAACAGTCTTGGAGTTGTGTTTGGCTAATTAATGACAGAATAACTCACAAATTCTAGAAGTAAGTAGTTTATGATGCAGGCTGGGAAAATACTTCATATACTGTAAGCTCTGATACGTTGATACGTGTCATGATTTTGGATGTAGTGAGAGAGATTGCTTGTGTGTGTGTGTGTGTGTGTGTGTGTGTGTGTGCGCGTGTGTGTGTGTTGAACTGCAGGAGACACGAGCATGTGCGTGAGAGCAGATGAGGTGTGAGTGTGTTTAAAAGGGCGTGTGTGTGTTTGTTTATGAGTACGTGCCTGTTTGTGTGTACATCTCTTCGTTGGTGTGTGTCTGGTTGTCAGAGAAGGAGTGGCAGTAACAGTGTTTGTAGAGGAGAGAGGAGGTGTGTGTGCGTATATATATTAATACAAAACATGCACAGATAGACATACATATATATGTATGAGTGTGCAGCAAGCAGGAAGGAAATGTGTGTATGTTATGGAGAGAGAAAATGGATGTGTGTCTGCGTGTGTGCGTGTGTGTCTGAGAGAGACATAAAAAAAAGAAGGGGAGAGAGGGCAGGGAAGTGTGTGTGTGTGTGTGAGAGAGAAAGAGACAGACAGAGAGAGACAGACAGAGGGAGGGGAGAGACAGCAAGCAGGAGACAGAAGTGTGTGCATGTGTGTATGAGTGTGTGTTTTTGTATGTGTGCCTGTGAAAGTGTGTGCAGCTGTGTGTGTGTGTGTGTGTCTGTGTGTGTCTGTGTGGTGTGTGTGTGTGTGTGAGGGAAAAACCAGAGCAAGAGAGGGAATGAGTGTGTATTTATGTGAGTGAGCAAGAAGGAGAGAGAGGACATGTACGTGTGTGTGTTTGCGTGAGTTTATGTGTGTGACAGAGGGGGAGGGGGATAGGGGAGATGTGTGTGTGTGTGTGCGTGTGTGTGTGAGTGTGTGAGTGTGTGAGTGTGTGTGTGTGTGTGTGTGTGTGTTTGTGAGAAAGGAAAGAGGGAATGTGTGTGTGCGTGTGTTTGCGCCTGCGTAGGAGGGAATGTGTGTGTAGTTGTGTGTATTTGTGTGTGTCTGACAGTGATAGAGGGGGAGGGGTGTTCGTGTGTGTGCGTGAGAGTGTGTGTGTGTGTGGAGAGAGAGCTAGGAGCAAGCTCTGCAAATGGTGTGTGTGTGCGTGTGTGTGTGTCAGAGAGAGAGCGAGAGAGAGAGAGAGAGAGATAGAAAGAGAGACAGAGTGTGTGTGTGTGTATGTTACTGCAGCACAATATGTGCCTGGGCTGAATGAAAGGGAAATGAATGTACTGTGTGCGTGCGTGCGTGTGTGTGTGTGTGTGTGTGTGTGTATGTGGTTGTGTTCGTGCGGTGGAAGAGGGTGTGTGTGTTCTTTATTCAAACTATGTTTGCGTGTGTGCGTGTGCAGCAGTGCGTTCTGCACAGTGGTGTGTTGCAGTGTGCATGCAGACTTTGCTCATGCATGTGGATGTGTGTCCTCAGCAAGGATTGTGTTGCAGTGTGTGACCATGTGTGTGTGACTGTGTGTGTGCGTGTGCGTACAGTTGTATATTTATGTGTACTTTTAACAGACACACACAGATACTTATTGGGTGTATTGGTGCGGGTGATGAAGCCCTCATGATAGTGTACGCACACAAATGGAGCCGAATTACAATTAAACCCAACTCATTTTGCAGCTTCAACATCTCGAGACATTTTCCCCCTCACATTTTTCTTGCTCTGACTTATCTCTTCTGTGTGTCCATTTGGAGCTTCCTGATGACTGGTGCGACCCACTGTGTGTTTGAGCACTGCCACATAACTGTTTTTCGAGTGGCTCTATGTTCCACAAGTACAACATTTTCATCACTGCACTTAAATAACGTGTCTCATTAACATTTCTTGTGAAGAGGGATTATTACTTTTTGGTACAGTTTACAGATGGAAGCTGTGCTGCAGTGGTGAACAAAAAGCTGAGCCAAAATGCCAAAGCTTTCTATTTTCTGGCCCATGTACGTTCTGAGCCTCACCTGTGTTTATGAAAAATGGAAAATGACCAAAAGAACTACATCCCAAATATAAACAGCAAAAATAACCTACCTTGGTGGATGGCTGGGCTTCATCATAGGTATAGAGAGGGGAGCTCTGTCATAGGGGTCAGTTTGGAGTATGTTGCTGCTTTTCCACACTGAAAACAAGCCTGTTGAGCAGTTTTAGGTATTTGATCAGGATTTCTTCATTCTGGAGGTTTAATATAAACCAGGGAGACCAGACTGTTTGGGTTCCAGGCTATTAAAAATTAAGTACTCTCGCATCATCAACAAGCAAGGAACTCTCAAATCCAAACAACCAACTCTGGGATTTGGAAATCAGGGTAATGCTTTTTGCAGGAATGGCATGCACTATAACGCGGTGAACAAAAGCTTCACACGTAGAGAGCTTGATTATGAAGACGTAACTGGTCTTTGTTGCATCAGATCACAAAAGAGGACCAGCTTTCTTTTCCCTTGCCGTCTAAAAAATAATAAGCTTGGCAAATCCAGGACTTTTCATCCACAGGCGCCCCATGGCACACTATCACATATCAGAGAAGCACCCAGGCTTTGATCAGGTGCTTGATAACATGCTTGCACAATTTAAGCTGAAGCTGAAATAACCTTTAAGAATAAACATTTATCTAGTCCAGGATGAGCTGCTTCAACATGACTGCACGAATGTAGAGGAGCCTGACCAAATGAATGGTGTTACCTGTTGAGCTGAGCTGAGCAGCAACAGTTTGCCAGTATGATTCGGTATCTAAATAAAGAGCAGGCAGGGCAGGTTTATGCTCCTCCCACCGGTGCGTCTGTGTTATGTAACTGTTGTCACTTCTTTTTGTTTTACCACAGGCTATCTCATAAAACCCACAATGACTTAATAAATGTATTGTAAATTAAAAGCACACCAAATTGGACCATGCTGAGGAAGCGTTTACTTACTTGCACCCTGACTAATTTCTTTAGTTTTATATATATATATATATATATATATATATATATATATATATATATTTTTTTTTTTTTTTTTTTTTTTTTTTGAATAAAATTTTAAACTACATTAGAGATTTTTTGAGGACTGAGCTTCAATTCTTTGCCATTTAGAGGTAAAGAATTGGTGTCCTTTGGATCATTGCCCTACTGTGTAACTCAGTCACAGACAAATGATTGGATAAACTTCTTTCAGGTTATCTTCCACAGAGCACAATACGTTATTCCATCAATTACTGCAGGTTTCCTGTGTAGTAAAGCAGGAAATTTTACCACACCATGAAACTGCCAGCACCATGTTTGACTGGTGGTATGACTTTGACATCTTTGGATGATTTAAAAATGATTTTGTAAGCCTTCCTAGTCTGACAGATACATTGCTTTTAGTTCTCTTTTGGCCTACTTCATGCTGTCAGATAGGAACTATTGAAGCATTTTCTTGATTCCACAGAGCTCACATTAATCAGACTGGGGTGTCGCTGGTAAAATTGCAACAAATATGTGATTATTCACATATATATATTACTTTTTATGTAGGGGCAAGTTGGTTTTGATGGGTTCCCCCTTTGATAGATGAGATTATCATTTGAAAAGTGTGTTTTAAATTAGGTAATATTTTCTCTGGTCTGAAACGATTAAGGGTGACAAAACTGTACAAAACAGAGGAATTTTGTAAAGGCATGTACATTTTCCTGGCACTATACATTCAGGCTAGTCGGCACATGTATAGCCTTTTTGAGAACTCCAGGAAATGTAGTTGTTTTGCCATAAACAAAACCAACATGACGGGCAGAATGCTAGTACCTTGCAAAATGAGATCCCAGTATTCAAATGCATGACAGGGGTCTTTCTGAGAGGAGTGGGAGAGTTCTCCAGGTACTGCAGCGCACTGGGCACGCCAAAAACAACTGTGTGTGGTTCACTTTCTAATTTGCTTTGTCTCACTGTGGTGGACTGGTGACCTGTGCAGGCTGCAGCTCTTGTCCAATCACTACTGAAGATAGAGGCCAAACCCTCTGAAACCCTATAAGCATAAGGCAGTTTAGGAAATAGACAGAATTATGGTAAATAAATGAAAAAATCTGCATTAGTTCTTCTTTTGAACTTAAATCCTTTGAATAATGATTCAAGTTTCTCATAATAAGGAAATAGGGGTTAAATATAAGCAGGATTCAGGTCATGACTAGAACAAATGGACAGAAATTGAATGGAAAAATTACAAAATTTAAAAAAGTAGCAATATTAAAGCTTTATAGCCAAGCAATTACTGGATTTATTGAATGAGGAAAGATTTATTAAAATAAATAATTATATATTTTTTTCTCAATTTAGTCTAGCTTGTATTGATGTTTGTAGTAGGTCGTCATTCATTTTGTCATCAATCGAAGCAAATCATCTGTTTAATATCCTTCAACTTTTTGAGGAAAACCAAAACTTTAGCAGCCAGAAATGCTGCCGTACAACAAGAAAGAAGCTCCATTTCAAAGACAGGCAAGACCCTCGAGCCAGTGGGAAGTGAAGTGAATGTACGTTAAAATGAAACGAATGTAGTTAAATTAAGGAACAGGCAGCAGCAGTAACTCATGTTTTAATGAACAAATAAAGATGCCGACACATTAGCTGGAAGATTCTACATCATTGAATTTTATGTGCAAGACTGCTGAGAGAGAGCCTGTGAATGCAACTCAGTTTAACATTTGTAGCATTAGCAAAGAGCACAACACGTTGGGTAGAAATTAAAAAAAAAACAAAAAAAACTTTTGAATGACTGCTTCGAGTTGAAACTGCAGGTAGACTTTTTTATGTTGTAGGTTTGAGTTTAAACATAAACCAATCTTTGATGTTCTTTTCTGAAATGCTTCATCTAACAGGTGAGACATGGACAACTTGGCTGTGTCCCATCTCTGCCCAGGTGCAGACAATTTAGTCACAAATTATCTCAACATAGCAACTTGGAGTATCCAGAAAAAAACTCATGCACAGGGAAATCACGTGCTTAGTTTTTCATATTAAAAGGTTTGTATCACGGGCAAATTCCAGGGATCTTTAACTAACATATGTTATCTGCTGGCAAACAAATTTGAATTAACAACTCATGGTCACAATAGGTCCTTAACTTTCCACTTGAATCAACCTGACTTGTCATTGGATAAACTTAAAGTTTCTGCAATGTCTACATTTCTCACCATTCATGCCCACGAGTTTTCTCAGTACAGTGATCCATTGCTGCTAATTTTCAGGGTACTAATATGGGTAAAATGTTGGCGTATCAACTGTAACGTCTTTAATGTGACAAAATAATCAAAGGAACCCCACCATGTTTCATTGGTTGAGAGGATGATCTGAAGAATTGAACTTTATTTTAGCTTTACCTACTTTAACAGATCTACTGCTATTGGTGTTTTCTTTGTTTTACGTCACAGAGAACTCATTAGCTGTGTATTTGACCATTTTTAAGGGTAGTTCTCTGTTTTATGTTAAGAATATGTTCAGATATGTAAAAACTAGAATGTCATGCACAATCATAAAACAGTGTAACCATATTATTAAACCTAAAGTGAAACACTGTCATCTCAAAGCAGTGCTCCTACTCATTTTCAGAAGCTGACATTTTCTGTTGGATGGTGGTAGCATACGTGAGGTAAGGATTTTGCTTCTCTGTGGAATTCAGTTCAAAAGAGGAAAGAGCACATCTGCAGGGGTTCAGTAGTCAATTAAATTTCAATTCTTCTGCCAAATTACTCATGATTTCTCATCTGTTGGGAACCAATGGAAAATAATCTGTTTGCCAGTGTAAACCAATTTTTTTTTTTTTTTTTTTTTTTTGAGTAAATGCAAAATAGATTTTAAATGATGGTTTCATTTCGTTTCTAAAGAAACTTCGGGCCTTTGTGAAAAAGCGATTGTCTCTTAAAACTAACAATTCACTGCTGGCAGAAACAACAGTAATCAAACATCTACGGTAACTAGCAAACAGTCTTTCAGGTAGCTGGGGAGGAATTTCTATAAAGCCAACAATGATGTTTTCTTAATTATAAGTAAGGGTAAGTAGTTTTCAACATGTCATTTTTATTTTCCAAAATGTAAATAACAACAAATAATTAGTACTCATTTTACACTGTATTGAAAGATGCATGTCTCGTTTTTAAAAACATGGTCCCATAAAACTAATTTTAAGTCTTGGGTTAAAGTGTAAATCAGTGTAATAATCAGCTGTGCTGTTTATCACAGGAAAGATTTTATTTCTCCAACATTTACATGTTTTGGTGTGAAATGTGTTTCAAAACAAATAAAAGCTGTAGACCAGGTGAAGATGCTTCCTGGAGCTGGTTAAGTGCCATCATTCACCAAGGTCACTCAGGAAGGAAGAAGTATTGCTTCAAAAGAAACATAAAGACATAATTTACAGATGCATTCAAAGAGAATGGAGAAACCATGTTCTGTAGATTGTAAAACTAAAATTCAAGCATTTGGACTTGATGACCATTGCTGCATTATGAGAGAAAAGGGGGAAGCTTGCAAACCTCAAAAACACCATTTTAGCTGTGAAGTACAAGGGTGGCACTATCATATTATGTGGTTGTTTTGCAGTATGAGGAACTGCGGCAATTTTATGAAATAGTTGGCCTCTTGAGAAAAGAATATTGTGTAAAGTAAAGCTGGGGTGCAAATGGGCCTTTCTCGCAGACAATGACCATTATCATACTGTAAAATATATACATGTGTGTGTGCGCGAGAGCTCATGTGTGTATGTATGTGTGGATGCATGTGTGTAAACCATTTAGTAAAAAGTAATAATTTCGGTATTGGACTTAAAGTAGGGAAGATTTCAGTAAACAGTCTGTGTAAATATTTGATTACAATAATTGCTTGCATGTTCAGCACATACTAAAACAAATCTTCATAACCAAGCTAACAGGTGGCTTGAAGTCAATGTGGTCACGTCATTCTGAGCAGTATTTTGCCAAATTTCAGTGGGGATTCATTCGTATGGCATTTTTGTTCAACTGTTGATTAAATAAAAGATCTGTAGTGAATTCTCATCACTCAGCATGACGTGTTTGTGTGTTTAGAGGACAAAATAAACCTCAACATTTCATTCATCTGTTTTACTCAGACAGTTCATTCTCTTTTGGTGAGTTAATCACTCTTCTTAGAAACGATCTACTTTTTTCATCAGCTTGCTGAGCGGGTCCATTCCTCTGTGGGGGTTGTGCAAATCCCTGGAATTAGTAACAGCAGCGAGCCACCGTATTACCACATATATGAAATGACAAAAATGTGAGTACTTTTAAATCGACCTTTTTGAATCGACTGAGAACATCTTTTAAATCTCTCCCGCGTTTATTTTGTGGCTCGCTGCGCGCTGCGGACCCCTCCGAGCAGCGGCAGTGGGAGCGGCCAGGATAACCTTGGTGTGAGGCGGCTGGTTGAGCGGCTGGAGAGCAGCGCGAGAGGCTGAATGGTGAGGCGGTGGAGTATCAGCGTAGTGCTGGTGTGAACATGGCGGAGACCGTGCGCTCGCTCTTCGAATACCGGGATCCACACGGCGACGGAGAAGGCGTCAAAGCGGCACCTCCAACTCGCGGGTGAGTCCGGCAGGGAGAAAAAGAGGTCGTTTTGGACTCAGAGTGCAAGTGTTTTGCCTGCCTATGGGGAAAAACGCACACGGGTGGGTGTGTGCGCGCGGTATGTGTGAGGGTGTTTTCGGTGCCACTAAAGTTATTGTCACCCGTTTGTTTTGCTGTTTATCACTATTTAAACCTCGGATGCACTGAAACTAGCTTGTTTCTCCCTCGCTAGCTTGTTTCTGACCGTTAAATCCACCTTGTTGTGTGGCTCTAGAGAGGTATGTGTGCGTTGGTTTGCATCTGCTGAGTCTGACTGAATTCACCGCTTTTACAGAAAACTGTGCTTGCTAGTAGCAGGGTTAAGCTAAATAAAGGCGAATATGTGCGTCTTTTGCTGGAAAAAGGCACCACTGCAAGAAATAAACACTTGTTACTCTTTCACGTAGCCCGATAGCGGTGTTTAAAACAGTACTGCGCGCGCTGAACTCCCGATAACTAAAGTTTTCAGTCGTGATATTAAAATGTTCACTGTCAGAAAGTTTATTAAACATTGAAGTTTTATAAATTGTACAGGCAATGATAGCGTGTGTGTGTGTGTGTGTGTGTGTGTGTGTGTCTGTCTGCAAGTGCGCGCTCTTGTATGTGGTGCGCGCGCTCACGTGTGATTGTGAGAGAGACTCGCACACGCGCGCACACACACGGGGAGAGGAGAGCGTGAGAGAGAAAGGAGCACCTCTCCCTCTGTGCGTGTGTGTGTGTGTGTGTGTTAGAGCAAGGGAAAGAGGAGGGAGTGTGTGTGTGTGTTGGTGTGTGTGTGTTAGAGCAAGGGAGGGGGAGAGAGTGAGTAGTGTGTGCGTGACAGAGTGTGTGTGAGAGTGAGACAGAGATGAGGAGAGGGAGGGGGAGCTCAGTGTGCAAGGAGTGTGTGACAAAGAGAACAGGAGTGTGTGTAGTTGTGTGTGCGTGTGTGTGTCTGTCTGTGTGTGTGTTTAGGAAAAATGGGTGAGAGTGTGTATGTTGAAAAGAGCAGATAAATGTGTTTTTAGATCGCCTGTGTGTATTCCTGTGAGAAGAGACAGAAAGTTAGAATGAAGAGAGTTGGAAATGAAGGTGTGTTCACTGTGAGGCTGTGAAGGACGTGTGTATGTGTGACAAGAAGCATATAAAAAGTGTGTAACTGTGTGAGAGAGGCAGATAGAGGGGAAGTGTGTTAGAGGCACAGAGAAAGGGAGGGGAGTGTGTGTGTGTGTGTGTGTGTGAGTGATCAGAGAGTGGGGGAGGGACTGCATGTGTGTGCGTGTGTGTGTGTCTGCGTGTGTGTGTGTGTGTGTGTGTGTGTGTTTGTTTGTGTGTGTTTTAGAAAGAGTAAGTGAAGTGTGCATCTGTGTGTGAGCTGTTGTGTAATTGTGTAACCTAATGCAATGAATAGATTAAAAAAAGCAGGGAATGTGTGTGTTGGGTGTTTTTGGGTTAGGTTGTCCTGAGAGCAAACCTGGCGTCTGTCTTTAAGAAACTGAGAGGTGTGTATGATGAGCTGGGGAGAGCAGGTTGAGCATGTGTGTTACCACAGAGCAAGAGAAGACGGGTGTGTGTGTTGCAGAGAGAGATCGTTGTGTGTGTGTGTGTGTGTGTGTGTGTGTGTGTGTGTGTGTGTGTGTGTGTGTGTGTGTGTGTGTGTGCACTTAAGAGAGTGAGAAGGAGGGAAAGAGGAGGGACGGGGGTGAGGACATGAGGATGTGTGTGTGCGTGTGCACACGTCCAATAACTAGCATGCATACATGCAAGCTTTTAAAGCAAAAAGATGGTGTGTGTGTGTGTGTGTGTGTGTGTGTGTAGCTTGTGCATATGCTGTCTGTTTCTGTGTTTGTGTATTTGCTCTGGAAGAAGAGTTGCGCGTGTGTGTGTGTGTGTGTGTGTGTGTAGGTGTGTGTGCGTGTGTTTGTTCTGCAGTCAGTAAGAATGGGAGGGGTGTGTGTCATGGGGGAGACAGACACAAGGTTTGTGTGAATGTGTGTTTAAGTGTGCATGGGCGAATGTGTGTGCAGCTCCTAGACAAGGGCAGTGTGTGTGTGCGTGTGTGTGTGTGCGTGTGTGCGTGTGTGTGTGTGTGTGTGTGTGTGAGTGTTGTACAGAGGGAAGGAAAGTGTTTATGCATCTACTTTGTTTATGAAAGAGGAAAGGACAGTGTGTGTGTATGCATGCTCAAAGGAAAAGTATCTTTGTGTGGGTGGTATGGTATATGTGAGATGGGGGGCTGTTTGTATGTGTGTTATTATTGAGAGTTGCGTGCGTGTGTGTGTGTGCGTGTGTGGAGGACGGAGTATACATGAGGCTTACTGAGTTTTTGTGTGCAGTCCAAATGTATGTGGAGCAAGCAGCAGGAACAGTTGCATGACAAGAGGTTGCGTGTGTGTATCTTTTTATCCAGCAGCACATTCAGTTTGCTTGTTGGTGGCTAAAGGAGGAATAACTTGTTTGGTGGATTGAGTGTGTGTGTGTGTGTGTGTGTGTGTGTGCGGGTGTGTGTGTGTGTGTGTCAGAAAGTGGAGAAGAGAATATGTTGTGGCAGACATGCATGACTGTGAGAGAGTGTGTGCATTTCTGTGTGTGAATGAGTGAAAAAGAGAGATGGAACGTGAGACTGTGGGCCTGGTTATTTGAGTGTGTGTGTGTGCGTGTGTGTGTGAGGGAGCTTTAGAGGCAGGGGGAGGATTGCGTGTGTGTGTGTGTGTGTGTGTGTGCGCGCACGCATGTGAGCTTGGCTACAGAGAGGATATTTGTGTGTACTGTAAGTGTGTGTGTGTCAGTCAGTGTGTTTGCGTGCCTGTTACCCTGAGAAGGGAGGGGGAGTGTGTGTGTGTGTGTGTGTGTGTGTGTGTGTGTGTGTGTTGGAGAGAGTTAGTTAGCACTTGTTTGTGTGCCTCAGCGTATGTGCGTGTTCCTGCAGGGAGGGGGAGTGAGAGAGATGTTTGTTGCGTGTGCACATGTGGCCTGTGTGAGCTCTGCGTGTCTCTATGTGGGTCTAGAGTATGCACTTTTTTTGTTTGCGTATTTGTGCGTGCATGTTGGTTGGTGGGAGGGGAGCTGTGTGTGTGTGCGCGCATGCGTGCCTGTGTGTGTGTGTTGTTTAGAAGGGAGAGAACTGTTCAGGGAGGGAAGATGGAGAGAATCGATGGAGAGGGTGAGACAGAACGAGAGACGTATGGAGGGAGATGTTAAGGGGTCAGCTCAGTCAGGAAGCGGTGGTGAGACAGATTTGGTCAGCAAGAAAGTTTAAGAAAACTTATTGAAACTTATTGAGGTGAACAGACCCAAAATATTCTAGCAAACATAAACTTTGTGTGTTTTTCTAAGAAGAAAACTGCTTACATAAACGCAGTGTGAGTAATAGCGTAAACATTATTGTACTGAAAATATCTGAAGTCTAAGTATGGGAGTTGGTTTGGCAATATTTCTGAATCCTGTATGTTGAGATGCACCAATCCGAGTTTTCCTGTGTTGGATATAGTGATATATATATCATTGAATGAGAGATTTATTTCATGTTCTGGTCTCTTGAAAAATGGTTTTAGTAATAATTATTATTATTTATTAAGCTCGAGACTAATATGGGTAACACTTTATTTGAAGGGGGTTGAATAAGACTGACATGACACTGTCATAAACATGTCATAACACCTGTCATGAACATGAATTAGCCTTCATGAATATTTATAACTGTTGTCATAAAGCGTAATTCGGTAAATTATGACACTTTTAATACAAAGTTAACATTATTCAAAATGCCTTTGTTATGACAACTTGACATTAACCAAGAAATCATTACTGATATAAATTTGTTATAAAATAATTAATGATTGCACTTTAAAAATTAGGTAACTTTATGTTATTAAAGGTAAAGTTTAAACAGTAATGATTTCCTGGTTAATGTCAAGTTGTCATAATAAAGACATTTTAAATAATGTCAACTTTGTATTAAAAGTGTCATAATTTACCAAATGACGCTTTATGACAACAGTCATAAATATTCATAAAGGCTTATTCATGTTTATGACAGTGTCATGTCAGTCTTATTCAACCCCCTTCAAATAAAGTGTTACCCTAATAGGTAATAATTGGGTGTTTACTAAAGAATTGTTGAAGGATTTAAAAGTCAGTTATTGCAATTAAAGATGCTAATTTATCAAGTTCTACAACAAATATTGGGATAAAATGAGAAGAATTAAAGAATTAAATTTGAGTCATTAATCACTACAAGTCATCAACAAAGACAGATTTCTGTTCTTACCAGCCCTAACTACAACTTTGTGACATGATCCATCAGTTGAAGCGTGCAAGTCAAGACACTGAAATTCTTTTTGATCTTGAGATCTGTGAACTTGTACTACATTTTTGCTACTACTCTTCAGGGTTCTGAGCGTATAGCAGCAATGTCTGCTCTGTTAACTGACTATTCAGAGCAATTTTCAGACAGGCAAGCTGTTTTAGCTACACATGGAGCACTAACTGTAGCATTATGCCTATGCGCCACTCACAGTGGTGATTAAGACTTCTGTGAGTTTAGAATCTGTGTTGACCTCAATGTGTTTAATTGTAGAATAACTTTATTCATATCAACCTTTTAAACCTTGGTTTTATGTGTAATCCTTTTCCAGGAAAGTCATTTTATCATCATTAAATTAAATTCTCAGTATCTGTGCAGTATCATGACATTTAGACCATTAAACAGTCTTGTGTGATAAATCGAATACTACAATTATAGATCCACCCAGAGAATGGCGGTGCGTAAATTCTAGCGGTTTTCAGCCTCCCTTCTCCTGACCAGTGATTTGACATTTTTTTTGTTCTTATGGAGTTTTGGTTATTTCATTAAAATAATTGCAAAGTTTTTTTTACACACCATGCACCAGTTTGTATCTATTCTTACATTCAAAAGTGTAAAAGTGATTTCCTATAATTAGCCTGTCGTTCACTACTACAACATTTTGTCCTCTTGTTTTGTACTTTATCAGTTATGATCTTTTCTTTCCCTCATTAGAGGCATTTTGATAAATTGGTGAAGTGAATTTACCCAAAGTGACTTTTGATACTAACATGTACTATTGATGACTCAAGGCTAGAAAGGAGCATTGTGAATGCTGTTAAATTACAGTTCGCAAAAAGAAATCAGAATTGACAAGTCTAAACTAAGTTTTTGAATCTTCAATCAGCTCTTCCCCCCTCAAAATTGACATTTGTGTGTTTGCTGTAGATGAAACATTTTCAAAGAAAAACTATGATCCCATATGAAGTTGTACCCTCTTAAACACTCTGAAGTTTGCACACAGTGTCACAAATGTAGATGGGAGTGGACTGGCTCAATCAAAATGTTGATATCTGTTCACTATGCATCTCTTTATTCATTTTTGCCTCTCAGTCTGTTGTTCCATTGCTTAAGTTTTGTATCGAAACTATTTAGCGTTTTTTTTTTTTTTACCACCAGCTCTTGTTTGTGTGCAAAAGGTGCATCGATTCACATATTAACATGGACGGTACTGATCAAATCCAAAGCAAGATCTTGCCATGGCCTACTTTCAAAAGACTCCAGTGTCATGTGAGGGAAAACAGACTGATGGGGAAAACAAAGCTGAGATTTGTGGTCGCAGAACCAGCTCAGATTCTTCAGAGGCAGGATCAGTTTGGCTCTTCTAAGCGTGGCTGTTTTGACATGGACTTATTCTGAAGGAGATAATCTGACTTGTCCGCTCTGGGCGCACACAGGAGGCAGCGTTCTGTCATCATACTCTGTTAACGATTTGGAGTAAATCACAGGATATTATGCTTTTTTTTTTAGATTTTTTTTTGTACTAGTGGCCTTTTATTGAACAGTAATTTGAGAGGAGAAAGGATGAAGAGAGAAGGCGAAGATGTGCAGCAAATGCCCTGAGACCGGGAATCAAACTCAGGACAACTGCACTGAGGAGGGTGGAATTTCTGATGTACAATGTGGTGAAAGTTGGAGCAGAGTCCTTTTTATTTATTTATAAGATTTAAAGATCTGGGTGCACTCAGTTATTACAAAAACAAACTTGCAGTTCTTTTAATAAAAGGAAAAAAATATAGAACAGTGTGTGTTGATGAATTGACACACTGATTAAATGATAATTGGGAGTTTTCTTGCATGTGTGTTCTCCAGGCGTGGCTGTGGAAGGAAAAGAAAAGGGACACCTGTGAAGGTCTTTGTAACACACACGGAGGAAGAGAGCGTGCCTGAGCAAAGCATCAGCCCAGGTATGTATATATGTGTGTGTGCGTTTGTGTGTGTGTGTGTGTGTGTGTGTGTGTGTGTGTGTGTGTGTGTGTGTCTGTTGTACATTCTGCATGTCATGTTCTAACAGCCGTTAGCTGGAATTGTGTGTATGTTTGAGCGCTGTCTGCATCTGTCTGTGTGTGTGCAATTATTGTGGGGGCGGACTGTGAGTGACCTACTTCTGGTCATGTTTGGATGTGTGTATCTGACTACATATGTGCATCTGTGCCTGTGTGCACTGCTAGAGATGAGGTTGTGACCCTTGTGTTCATGTGTGTGTATCTGTGTGTGTGTCCCTGGTGTGTAATCCTCGTCCACATACCATTGCTGTACTCTCAGGTGATCGAAAGGAGGGAGGAGAGAGTAAACGTCCCTCACTGGACGCACCTTCCTACGTCACACACCCTGCTCATCACACCTGGTGAGCTCACATTGATCTGCTCCTGTTTTAACTGCCATCTTATAAAACTCAAGTTTTTAGAAAATGATCGACTATTGCTGATTTTTACCCGATTACTTGAGGACTGCTTAATTTAAGCTCTGCACATTTGAGTCACACTCCTTGGCTGCCACCAACCCTTCAGGTCTTGATTTCATCCACATAATCAAGCTGACTTGAAGCTGAAGTGTGTGTTTGGTTGGAAAAATCTGTATTTTTAAAAGCTGATTTCTATTCAGGCTCCTTTAGTCTAATACCCCTAAATTCAAGTTTTAAATATTTTTAAATGTCCAGAAAACATGACATTTAAAATTAAAATATTACATCAGACCCATTTAACCCCCCCCCCCCCAAAAAAAACCCTCACATATTTAGTGATGTAGATGTTAATGAAAAATATTTTTAATACCTGCTCAAAGCTTATTTTCTAAAGGTATTTTTAATCTGATTGCATAATCTAACTTATTGAACAGGATTACTTTTACAAAGTGTTAAAACATCATTTAGAATGCTTTTGCAAGGCATTGCATGATGTATGGGGCAATGTTGCTCTGATTAAAATCAGAAACAGAGTAGAATGTGAGTCACAAACTATGATATGTTTTAGTAAACCAGATATCCCAGTATGCAACAGACTTCTTCAACTGCATTTATTTATGTTTCTTTTAAAATGCTTAATCTTTTTTTGATTAAATGACAACACCAGTGATTTGGCAGGATATTACTGAGGGGTGCATGTTGCTTCTTTTTTTTTTTCTCTTCCTTTTTTCATCATTTAATCCTTTGTCTTTCCAGCGGTCCACCAGAGCAGACTCGAGATAAGGTCTCCCCTGGATCCAAGGCCAGCTCAGCGTCCACCCCGGCTCCGCCTCCCACTGCTTCCTCAGCCCCGACGCTGACCCCTGTGCCCGCTCCGGCCCCAGCCACCACAGCTTCGGCCCAGGGCCCGACTGTGACCCCAGCTTCCACAGCTCCAGCTGCTCCCACTGCCTCGGCGCCGGCTCCGACAGCCATGTCCTACCCTCCATCCCCCAACTGCCGCATCAGGGAGGTCCACTGTGGCAGCCAGGTGCGCCTGGTCGTTATCGCCATCCGAGACATCACCAAGGGAGAGGAGATCACCGTCGACTACAGTCTGACCGAGTGGGGAGAGAATCTAGTGAGACAAATATATATTTGATTAGTCCTTGTGTGGAGTTATCCCACTCCTCCCCTTTGCTGTTTCAGTGTGTCGTCTTCATTTCTGTAAAAGCAGACGCAAGAAATATCTGACGTCAGACAAACATATGTTTGTTCTCACACTGCTGATAACACTCACACACACTCACAATCACCCGCCTTCTGCATGCACAAGCTAAACAAGGCATATGGTTGCCATGGTAACGAAAGAGCTCCAGCTCTCCTTCTACCTATAGTGCTGTAGCAACAGTAACCATGGTTATAACATAACATTTGGTGCTGTGATGGGCCCCATTAAATTTGATGAATATTGTCAACCAAATGACACCAGAAACTGTTTAAGAAGTTGTGAAACAGCGAAAATAAAGTTTCACATTCTTTTACTACATGCAGGCCTCTTGGTTTAATCTGGCTTTGTTTCTCAGCTGTCTCATATTTAAAGCTTGTTTCAGACAATATCTTTCTATTTTTTAGTCTATTTTACTAATGTGGAGTGTTTTCCTGCTCTCTGAGTGACAGCTGAGGCTGATTGTAATGCTAAATATTAATGAGCGTTGTGCCTGCTGCTGGTTTAATCTGAGTTTTATGCGTTCCTCAGGGTTTCCGTGCAACTGTGTCTCCAGCGCAACCGGAGTGTAACTCAGACTCTGAAAATAGCAACAATATGAAAAAGGTAAAATAATGTCTCCTGTTCGCACATTCAAACATTTATAATATCTATCTGACTGGATTTTGCACATCATATAAGATTTGTGGGATATAAACCATTTTATTTATTTTCTTAATGCAATTAAGTTTTTTTGTGATTGAAATTAAAGTCTTCATCCCAGTTCAGTTCCAAACTCTATAAGAATCAGAGCCAGACATAAGAGAACCGGATTTGCATCCTTAAACTCTTGTCCAGGGAACGCTCCTCTAAAACATGTCAGAAAAAAAATTACAGTCTGAGGCTAAATCTTGTCTGTAAACTGTTCGTTCTTCAACTATGTGTCTAAAGACAAAAATAACTTTAATACTTTTCTTAATATGTAATGAATATGTTTGGACAATTTTGCAAAGGCTTTTAATAATAAAGAGCCAATTCCATTAACTTTTTTATGTGAGATGTTATTCCTTTTACGTTTTTTGACTCTGATAAAGGCCACAAGCCGTAACGCATTGGCGTACGAATGAAGTAACTTAACACAATTCAAGTGTTGTTGAAGATTTGCATTAAACAACTTAATCCACAAAGTAAACAAATATAAATATGTTTGTTTTTTATTTTATTTTTCTGAAAATGTATACTTTAGTATATAAGCATATTTTTCATCTAAAATAAATAATTTTGGCAATGCATTACAGATGTGTATTTCTATTGTGAACTTGTAAGGACTTCATGTTACTTTTTATCATTGCTATTCTAACATTACCTTGACATTTGCATCTTTTCGCTCCAGGAAGACGAGCCCCTCTCTCTGAGCGCCCAGCAGCATCGGCAGCAGCAGCAGGAGTTCGTCACCCCGTCCTGGTCCCTCTCCCCATCGTCCTCCCCCATCTCTCACTCTGACGCCAGCGACTCGGACGCTGCGGATGAAGACAACTCCAGCCCCCGAGGTCGTGCACTTCGCCGGCGGAAGAAGCGTCGTGGCACTCCTTCCAAGAAAAAGGTCCCCCATCGGACCCCGCCCAGACGCCCTTCGCCTGTCTCCCCTTCCAGCGTCCCACATCATAACCGTCCCCTACCTTCGTCCCCGTCTCCTGCCTGCTCATCTTCCTTCCCCTCCTCAAGCTCAACCAAACCCGAATTCAAAACTCCGACCTGTTTGGATTCTGGAAGTGGGGGAAATCTCACCGCAAATGTCCCAAGAGATGGAGTGTCCACCGACTCCACACGCCAAACCTGTGAACACTGCGGACGCCACTTCCGCTCGCTGGGCCGGCACCTGGACAAACACCACGCCCACCAGCCCGACGTGTGCTCCGCCCTCGTCGAGCGCTACACACAGATGCCGCGTATGCATGCGCACGGCACAAACTCTGCTCCACTGCACGCTCACACAGAGAACCACTCCAAGTTCTCCCAGGTCAGAGGACCTAGCAGTGTCCAGGACCTGTCCATGTCCCCGCCCTCTCTCACCTCAGCGGACCAATCCCACGGCTCCACCAGTCCCGTCCTGACTCCCCCGCGCGGGCAGAATGCAGTGGCAGTGTCCGTCCTAAAGAGGAGCCCCCCACCTGTGGCGGTGACACAGTCCAGGAAAGGAGGGGTGAGGAGATTAAAGAAAGAAAAAAGGACGGAGGAAGAGGAGGACATGGAGGATGTGGATGTGGATGTAGTGGACATGAAGAAGTCAAAAGAGGAGGAGGAATTGGAGCTGGTGTGCCCTCAGTCCTTCAACAGCAAAACAGCCAAAAAAATAGCAGCACCAAAAAAAGAGGAGGATGAAGAGGAGGAAGAGAATGATGTAAATGGAATCATGGAAATTGAGGATGACAGTGGGACGGAGGAAAAAGAAAAGGAGTTGCTGAGGTAATTAGTTTCTTCTTTACGCAAGTTGAATGACCTTCGTTACCAAGCAGCTTCTTCATCTGTTAGCATCTATTTTCTCTAATACACATGGCTTCACAATTATATTTACAAATTAATATGTTCATCCTCACTAATGTATAAATAAATGACCACACACCATCAACAAGCTTCTGGGACAGCTCTGGCTGGACTACTATTCTTTTAAGGTATTAGTCTTTTGTCTTGTTGAACACCCAACTTTGCTCATCTGACCCAAACAATCATCAACGATGAAATTTTGGTTGAAATGTTCAAGATCATCCAAGAAGAAACTTGAAAATCAGTGTTGTTGTCCTCGGTGAAGGTAGGCTAGGTTCACACTGCAGGAAAATGCGACCCAAACCCCATTTCTTTTTTATTTATTTATTTTTTTAGTCTAAGTTACGTTTTCAAAGAAGTTCCAAATTTTTTCACCCAGAAAAAAAAAAATCTGATTTATGCCACTTCCATATGTGGTGTTGAATCTGATGTGCATTTTGAAATGGTCTGCAGTCAGAACGGTCATGTTGTATTTTATCTGACTTTTCTGTCCTTGATGTGAGACATGGGAAGTGTTGCTAATTAGCTATGGATATAAACTGTGATGCAGGCCGTAGCTTGTTTTGATGTTTTTTTGTATCAAACAATAAAATAAAAATCAAATTAACTCAGGCTCAGGACCTGGGAAAATAAATAATTTAAATGAAACATTAAAAGTCCAAAATTTTTAACATTTATGTCCGTTATTACTATACAAACATAAACTCATGACTGCCACTGTTGTTACTGCAACCTTGAGGATGAAAAGTGCCCTCTGTGTCTTGCAGTGGTTCAGGCCGTCACCACATGCTGCCCCTCCTGTCCTCTCTGTCCTCTCTGGTCCTGTACCTCCGTCGGCTCCAGCACTCTGCGTTCCTGTCTCTGTCCCGGCAGCTGCAGTCCGCCGAGGCCTGGCGCCTGCTCTGCCACTCCAGTCTGGCTCTCCTCATCCTGTACAACCGAAGACGCGAGTGCGAGGTCTCCAAGTTGACCATCGCCGAGTATCGCGTTCGCGTCACCCCTCAGTGCCCTGTCCCCGTCCCTCCTGGTGCCCCCCCGGCTCTTACCCCACTGGAGGCTTCCCTCTCTCCGTTTGAGCGACTAGTTCTTCCTCACCTGCCTAGAGTCGGGGTCCAGGGGAAGCGCGGGCGCGTCCAGCCGCTCATCCTGCCCCCCCACTGTGAGCCCTGTTTGGAGCTGCTCCTGCAGACCCGTCATGACGTTGGGGTAGACCCCGCCAACCCGTACATCTTTGCCCGCCCCTACCACTCTCCCGCCACGCCTCTGCGCGGCACCGACCTCCTCCGCAGCCTGGCCCGCTCCAGCGGCACCCGCAACCCCAGGGCCTTGACGCAGACCAGGGTCCGCCGCCAGGTGGCCATCCTGACCCAGCTGCTGCTGCTGGGGGAGGGAGAGGAGCCGGGGCAGCCAGGAGGCGGAGCTGTGGAGCGGCTGGAGCACTTCCTGGAGAGGGAGTACCACGTGACGCAGATCTGCACCGGAATCGGCCAAGACCCGGGCTTGATGGGCAGAGTGGGCCGAGTGGTGCTGTGTGGGGAGAGAGACGGCGTTCTGTTCAGAGGGATGAGCCTGAACCACATCTGCCTGGAACTGGACGGTGAGACGAATGAACAGAAACATGACGAGTTCCAGCATCAGTGTTTTATTGTTCCTTCCTAGGAGAAGATTTTTGGATGAAATTATATTTTAATGATTTTAAGTCCGTACGGCGTCTGGTTCTGATTTCAAATTTGATTTCCAGTGTTGTCAGGAAACTCTGCGGACTCTTTCTCGGAGGGAGACTCGGATGGGGAGCATGTGAAGGAGAAGCCTGTGGCGACCCCTCCGACCCCTACTCTGAGCCCTCCACCCACCCTGCTTTACGTCAGGAAGGGCAAAAACAACGGCCGGGTGGGGCGGCCCAAGAAGATCAAGAACGTCCAGCCTGCCCTCCCGCAGCCACCCCCACCTCCACCTCCTCCACCTGCGAACCGCAGGAGAGGCTCAGGTTAGCCCTGTTACTGCTGTTACACTCAGTGACATTTTAGTGAATCCAAAGATGCAGAGAAAATCAGCAACATTTTCAATTCAAAAACCCTCTTTGCCCAATAACAAAGATATTGCTTTTTATCTACAGTATTTCCTCTCTCTCCAACAATGCAGGGAAGCGAGGGGTCCTGAAGCGCCCCTGGTCCGAGGCGGAGCGTGCAGCAGTTGAAGAGCACCTAACCAAAAACATCAACGAGCTCCGTGTCCCGGCGAAGGCCGACTGCGAACGCTGCCTGCAGCAGTGTCCCCTGTTGGTCAACAACCACCGTGACTGGCGAGCGGTCAAGTTCTACTGTCACAACCGGATTCAGCTGCTGAAGAAAAACCAGCGGCGTGAAGGCCAACCTCAGCCGCTCACCGTCTGCTGAGATAGAGCGGGAAAGCCAGGGTGCTTTTTTTAGCAGCCAATCTTATCAAATGTTGGCCTGCTTTCCTTAAAACGGATACATTTGGAGAGTCCTTATTTCACTAAACTCTCTGAGAGTGGACCTTTTTGTTTTACAAGAGAAAAAAATTCTTCTGCTCAGTTTTAAGGTCTGAAATTAACACTAGAGTGAGTATGATGGTCCTACTCTGAAAGCTGCAGCGCTGCTTGGATGAAGAACAGTGGAAGTGGATCGCAGCGTCCGCCACTTCCTGGCTGCGTTCGTGTAGAAGGATGTAATTTCGTCTATCCAGAATGCGTACACTATAGAAATGTGTAAACAAAGAAGGGCAGCTGATCCCTACAGTGTTAAACAAACTTTGTGAAGTAGCATTAGTCTTCAGAACAATGGGAGATGTTTATAGGACATGCCCTGTGCTCATCGTTTTTAACTAAGATTTCTCCTAAGATAAGCTAGTTCTTCTTTTCAGACAAATGACTGTGCAATTCTTGCTATGGTTTAAATGATATCTGGACTTTTAATGACACAAAAGGTACAACATGTCTGAAGTTGGCACCCCCACCCCAAAGAAAACCTAACATTTCATCAGCATGGAGCTAAGAGTTTGGTTCTTATAGAGTTAACAGCTTCATAAAGTCCAAAAAGTTTGAAACTGCTGTGGAAGCCTGTTGTCTTTTGTCGGCTTTTCAATCTGTCTGAAGTTGTGTTGCTGCCCTGAGCAACTTTATTTGTTTTATTTTTCTGCTTTTTGCAGAATTTTTTTTTTATAAGCCTCAAGAAGGTGCTATAGGCCTACAAGCTATCATTATATGTGTAAAGAGGTTTTCCTTTGGTTGTGTTAATGTTAGTGTTGGGGCAGAGAAAAGAAAACTTATTGTATCGTCTGCAGTCCTCCCTAGAGCTCCTCCTGTCCTTTTGCTCCACCAGATTTTTGCTTTTGCTCCGAATCTGCATCCGTCAGACTAAAACCTCCATTAAAACCTCACATCAGATACTTGAAGTTATTTCAGCCTTTTTCAGAATATCTTTCCTCCTGTAATGCTCCAGACTGGCCAGTTACACTTGTACATAATGAATATATTACCAATATGCTAACTGGTTGCTCGAGTTGCTGTTGCGTAGTTTTTCCTGTCCACTTCTGAGTTCATGCTGTGTGTAAATAAGCCTGTTTTGTAAATACCCCTCAGAGAATCAAAGGAAAAACACATTGTATGACATGACCTGGTTATTGTGTTATGTTTTTTCTTTTATATAAATCTTATAACAAGTTAAAGCTTCATTTGTGTTGTGGGTATTTATTTCACTGGAAATTGTTTCTTTGTGCCTAAATTAGGGTTGCACGATATCTCTAGTATCGGTATCGGCTGATGTTGGTCAAGTTTCAACATATTGCTCCAACATATTGCTAAAATCTCTTGGTATTTCTAAGATTTAATCACGCTCGTCAAAGTTCCCAGTGTTTTTAATGAAGAAAGAAGACCACAGCGAGAACCACATGTAATCCTACCATCACAAACCTCAAGTCCTTTGCCATGTGAGCCAGAAATAAGTTAAAAGCACTTTTAATATAGTATTTATATCTTCTATTGCTCAATAAATTTACAACATTTGAATGAAATGAACAAAATAGCAGTGTAGAAAAGGGATCAATAACTATTTGTAGATCACAATCATAAACAGGGTTTCACTGTTTGGTCCTACAAAACAGTTTCCTAAAATGTTTGGGCCGATTTCTTCCCATTTTCTTGGGATTTGTTCTTCAGCAACGTGAACAAGAACATGCCTTCAGCGGCACTTTGAAAAGGCGTGTTTGTTTAGCAGATTTTCATGACTTGCTCTGTTGAGGTCACTGAATGCGTCAACCACTTTGATGCTGTGTTGAGTTTGCACCGTCCCTGCATTATGTGCCACTCTTTGGACGCTGCCAAAAGGTCGTTATGGTCACTTGTTCACCTCAGATGCCCTTAATTGATGCTGCAGTTCTTTTTAACAAGTAGTTTTGGATTTAAAAAAAACAAAAAACTCCTCCACCTACATCCTCCTTTCTATTTGTAGTGGCAGAAAAATCTGCAGTTTCAGTCCACTCTTGTTTGTCCCACGTTGAGCTGTTTTGAGCTTTCTACTTATTGTTCCAGCTGTAAATATGAGCAAGTTACACACGAAGGCTCATTTCATCAAAAAGGCACCAAATTAGAAAAGCAAGAAACGGGGTGAAGTAAGACATGCAGAGAAAATCTCGAGGTTGGCAACCAAATCCGTCAGTGATTTTATCAAGAAAAAATAATTCACAGAAAAGAAAATGGTTCCCTCAAAACACAAAATTGTATGCATAATATACCTTTAAATCAAAAGCAAATTAGCTAACATTTTCAGCCTTGTGTTCCACTGTTTAGCACATTAAAAACAATGCTAAAAAAGTTTAGATATGATAAAATGTTTTGTTAAAACTTACTGGTCCATATTAAGACCTCTAAACGCACCAGCCCGCTGTAGCCCAGATGCAGTTGTTACTGTAAACACTAGAGGGAGGTGTTGTACCATAAACTAAACAGCGAAAGTCATTGAGGTGTATTTTGTCTAAGCAGTTAATTAATTATATCGATATTAAATCAGATTTATGATGCTCTAAACCTTTTGTGGCTTATTCTCGTATCGATAACTGTCTTCTGGACATCTGTCCAGTCAGCAGACGTCCCAGTGATTGTGTCCTACTGACCCAGACAGAGAGACAGATACTTGACCATGGCTCAGAAAACCTTTGCAGGTGTTTCGACATATTTATCTGACTGGAGTGTGACACCACTGTATTTGTTTAACTTTTTCCTCAATATCCTAGTTTTCCTCCAACTATATGGCGTATATATATCACATACGTGGGAAAGGTTTTGAAGTGATTCATAGCATATATTTTTATTTATGTTTTTAAAAGCCTCAGTTTCACAGGGACTTTTCCACTGTCAGAATATTGACATCCAAATTCAGAATAAGTGATTTTTTTCTACTTTTCCTTGAAACTTTTCAACCCATCAGCAGATGTCAAACCTTGAAATTAAAGTAAAATGTGGAGACCGTTTTTTTTTTTTTTTTTGCCTGCAGAGATTTGCCTTCACGCAGAAATGTCTCCTAATTCAAAATCCTTCTGAAAGCTGAAAAGGTTTAGACACGTCTTTGACTGTAAAAAAGCTCTCCTTGCAAAGTTCCCTTGAAATTATAAATAATTTGAACATTTTGAGGAATCTGATTGTAGAAAAAGCTGAATGGTTCTTTTATTCTGCTTTTCTCTGATTCAAGTAAACATTTTAAAGTCTACCAGGAAGTTGGGGTAAATGCAGATCCGTGGAATATTAACTTCATGTTAAACTGTCCAGAGCAGTCCTTTTTTTTTTTTTCCATTCCTCTCCAAAAGGTGGTAGTAAAGGAACAAAAAAAAAAAAAAAACCCTCATCATTTTATCAATAAAGCCTGTTCAGTTTATACAAGATCTAGAAAATGCAGCTTACTCTTTAGAAACCCAACAGCCTACATCCTTGTATATCGACATCTACCAGGCTGTTCACGATTCACACCGAGCCTCATGAAGTCTCGGTGGAGGACATGTGGGTGGATGCCTGCTGGAAAAGGTGGACTGGTGCAGCTTTGATTCTCAGCTTCTTCTGAGAGCATCTTGAAGAAAACATGAGTCCCAAACAGCTGGAGTTGAATTTGTTGTCCTCTCCCCCATACTGACCGAATATGCGAGCAGGTGGAGGGGTGAATGTGAGGTGTATTTAAAGCTCCTCATCCTGCTTAGAAAACATGTCAGGGCATCGACTAGACCACAACGTTCCAGGTGGAGCCGGTTTGGAAATACACGCACGAATACACACACTAAAATCTTAACTCTCTAATTAATGTCAAAGGTCACTTTTGGCTTCCTGAGATAAACTAAATCACATTTAAAATATAAAGCCTTATAATTAATCAGATTTTGTCTTTTCCCCCTCAGTGCTTTGTACCAAGTTCTCTCAGACTCTTCTGGTTCTACCTCATCCTCTGCTGGTCGTGTTCCTCGTTTTCTCCGGTCTTCCCTTGAAGGTAAACTTTAAATATGAGTTTGCCTGCATCCTGCCTGCGTTTGAGTCCACCTGCAGAAGTTGTGTGTGGCACAGTCCCAGTCTCAGTAAGACATTTTTTTTTTTTACCATACATTTACACACATATTTGTAGTTCTAGCTCATTTCCTGCCACCATTGTATTTCATTGTGGGTGGATATTCTTTGAGTGAAGGGGCTGATTTGTATATATCCACATTTGTTTAAGTATGTGGTTCTGTGGTCACAACAAAAGAATGCAAATTGGTCCTAATTTGCATTTGAATACCCGCAGAGATTTCATATCTGGATATTTCTGGCTAACACAAACTCCTGTGAAGAAGCAAGTAGTTTAGTTGTTATTGCACAAATGTGTGAAATATATGACGTACCAAAATTCGGTTTCACTTGTTTGGGTTTTGGTTAAGTGTTCTGCTAAAGCAAACCTTCTCCTGTTTCATTTATCAAAAGGGGGGGGGGGAAGGAAAAAGAAATCCTTTCACTTACAGAACGCATCGCAGCAATCAGCCAGGATTTTTATTTGAACGATATCTCGCATTTATCTGCACGCCTCGCTTTGCCCACAGGCTTATTTTATGTTCCCTGTTTCTCATATCTTCACATTTCCTGCTGGCCATGTTCTCCAGCTGGCGGAGGAAATTGACTCCCTCCTGTCTCCCTCTGGTTTGTAACTTTAACATTTCCATGCATTTCACATTGCCATGACTCCCACCTCACATTTAATGAGTGCGAGTCTTCCAAACCCTCTCACGCCCCCCACAGGATCCTGCACTGCACTCGCGGTATCAAACATGTTTGTGTTATCTTAATCCGTGCTGATGAAATGAATCTGGCAGCCAGCGACATGACGCGGACATTTGTTTTGGTCCTGCAGGAAACGTTCAGCTCGCTTCAGGGACCGTCACAATAATTCCCCTCATTCGTCATGAGTTTTTAGTATTAAACCACCGTGGCGATCCCTCGGCGAGTTTCACTGCGTGGCTCCTGATCTTTGGAGCCTCAGGGCGGCTCTGCTCCAGTCAGCCGCTCCTCCTGCAGCTTCTCTGCTCTTTCTGCTCACATCCTGCTCTGCCTATATGTAACACCGGCTTCCCAAAGTGGCGTTATCCATATTGTTGATGTTGTTGTTGTTGCATTCTTAAACCGTGATGTATCTGCGTTTTTTTTTTTTTTTTTAATTATATTATTATTGTTAAGGCCTAAATGGCACCAGCACATCCAGCTGGAACAAAAACTATTAATCAAGTGTAATATATTTGTGCTGATGAGCCTTAAGAGGTCGCTGCGTTGTGGTTCAGACGGTGAGAGGACGAACCCCTAATACCCTCCAGCCCTCCATGTAGCATGACAGCGGGGTCATGCTTGACTAGAAAGCTTGGGAGATGGGTTAATTGGCTTTTTTTTTTAATTATTCATAATTATTTGTGCAGTGTTGTCGGCAGCTTCTGAGAGAGAATGTCGTCACTTAATTAAACAACACAGATTTTAAATCCTGATGTCCAGTCCTTGGGGAGGAAAGACTTGCAGAGATAGAAGTTGGTTTAAGCCACTGGGGGTTTTAATCCTTTAATATAAACAAATTAACAAATGCAAAATAAAAATGTAATCCTGCGCTTTCCCCGATGAACTGTGTCTAGCAATTTTGTCACAATGTTATATTTTCAGAATTTTACAGAAATTTGAAGGTGTTATATTTACACTGAGGAACATTATTAATTAACAACTAATATAAAATGTTCAGTTTGCAGTAAATGTATTTGGTAGGACCCAATGAAAGCTCATGGAGGGAATTGTTTGGAAGTGCAGGAATGTCCTGATTTCGGCTTTTTAGTTCCTCGGTAGAGTCAAACTCGAGGCCCCGGGGGGCCAAATCTGGCCCTCCCTAAGTTTTTAACGTGGCCCTCTGGAGCCTGGAGGGCCACAAAAATGGAAACTTAAAAAAGTAACAGCTCTGTGCTGAAATATTATTTTACAAATCAAATCAAAGCAGTTTTCTTTTCTTTCAAATTACATCTGAAAGACATTTCTTATTATTTAAATTTCAGACGTTGTTTTATCAGAACATTCTGTTATAAATGGCCCCTTGAGAATATTATTTAATTTTCCTATGGGATTAATAAAGTATCTTTGAATCTGAATATTTCTAATTTTGATTTGACCCTAAATGAAAATGAGTTTGACTCCCCTGCTCTATCAGCTTAGTTATTGTTGATGTATTGTCTGAATTTGTCAGTCCTCCCCCCCCCCCCACAATCTGTTTTTCACTCCTTACACTGATAGGAAATATTTTACTACTTTATATTTAAAGAAACATTTAACAGAGCTCAGCAAAACATGAAAATCCTAAAATATAAACAGGAAAACTGCTTGATGGAAACACAGACTGTGTGATAAACATGCAACACTGAGAAATATTAGCAAAAAACCCTGAAGACAAAGCCACTCTGTCTTCAGACAGAAACTTAGAAACTTAAGAGAATTTGGTTTCCAATGCCACTTTCAATAGTATTTGAACTTTGTGGAGAATTTTTTATAATGAAATGAGTCACAGCTGTGTGAGTCAGAGTCTGGAGTGGTGGGCTGTCTGTGTAAACACATCTCTCTGTTATACTTTTCTCAAATGGGTCTAATGAACACCCGTAGCTGCTCTCATGAGTTTTCTCCAGCTTTCTGCACAGACATAGAATATACATGGAAGCGTCTTTAGATTGTTTTTCATGCTGGACTCCGCCTCTCATCTGTAGTGACTTCAGCCAACGCCGAAAAGATCCTGAACGGAACAAAGCTTGAGGCCGACATGTACTTCAGAAAATATAAGGCTTGAATCTAAAATCCAAATCAGACCAAGTTCAAAACATTTTTAATACAATCCAACAATTACAGTCAACGGAAATTACAATACAGCTAACTGAGACGTGTAAGATTGCAGTCCGATCACCTGACCGCTGTCCTGTGGAAGAACGTCATCCCCCACAGTATGATGCTGCTGCTGCTATGTTTCAGCCAAAGAAGCCCAGCTTGTTGTTTTTGAGTCAGTAACTCTGCATCAGTCACTCAATCATGTGGTGACGGTGGGGAGAAATCTCTCCTATTTAACGCTAATAAACCTCACTGAAAACGACTCCAGTGGAAACTGTTAGCTAGTAAATGTCTTCTCGTTTTCCTGAACACAAGCTGCTTACAGTCATGAGCCCATTTAACTGTCAACTTTAACCTGAGGGATTTTATGCGTCCTACTCATCTCTTTAATGAATGCTTATAAATGCCAGCCATTCATTTCCAAACTCACAAATAGCCTTCAGCATGATGTACCTACAAATTAGTGTAAAAAGTCATGGCTTTTTAAAAAAAAAAAATGTCAACACCAGCCTTCACCACAGATGGTTAGAAATGATCAGAAAAGATGCTTTTATTCAATAGGATGGTTAAAATTGGCATTTTGGAAGAGAGGGGAAAAGCCCCCCCCCCCCCTCAGAACTGAGATGAAGTAAAGCACCGTACTGTCAGACGAACAAATAAGAGATTCACTGGTAAAATGAATCAGTGCATGACTCGGAGGTCTCAGATTGGAAGATACTTGTACGCCATGAGACTAATTAGACGGGTTGTAGCCTCGGGCTTTAACTGTAAGATCCAAATGTCAGGAAAATCCTGCAAGTACTTTAATTCTGATCAACCACATTTACTTTTACTCTGAGCAACAAGGATGGACTCAAAGAGATAATGGAGAGGGTTTGCATTAGCGCTTTAACCAACTTCCTGTCTGATTATCATTCTGTCGCTCAAACACAGTGATAACCAGACACTGTGACTGCAGCAAAAAGTTCCTGTCAGACACAAAAGCACATTTCTGAGCTCTTGTTAGATGCTGCAAACGAGGACAAAGAGATGAAATGAAGCAATGAGACGATCAAGATAAAGACAAAATGGCATTGCTTCGACGTTAACATCTTTTACGCATCAGGCTGGACTCAGTCGCTGTTGCTGTGTATTCTGAAGGTTTATTATTCTTTTGGAATAAGTACTACTAATAATAACAGCTGTCCTTTTCCTTTGTGTAGCCAGAGACGCGTCTCTTACCCAATTAGATATAATTTAATTTTGTGTGTCTCTGAAAAGAACAGGAAGTCCAAAATATCAAGAGTATGAGACGTTTAGGAGCTGAAGCAGTCATCGTTTGGGCCATGTTTTCTCTTTGGCAGCTGATATGATATGCAGATCATTGATTTGAATTGAATCTGTGCTGCTATATTGCTATGCTCATCACTTGTCCTGCTGGATGTGTCTCTGGGCACGTTTTATGAAAATAAAAGCTCGAAAATGTATTTTTGTGTCCAGATCAAACTGAATACTATTATCGGTGACAACAAGTGATAAGTCATGTGCTCTCTAATCCTAAAGCCTCCTGAGTAAATCTCATCACCTTCTGTCATTTTTATCAGCCTTTGACAAGCGTCACCTTCGTCTTCCTCTAATCTGCCGGTCTCGTGTTCCCACCGCAGGGCCAGAACGACCTGACCTGCGTCGTTAACGTCTGCTCTGGGATCACTGGAGAGGAACAGGAGGCCAAGTTCTCTTTGCAAGCAGAAAACCCTCCAGAAAGCCTGGTTTGCCATTTCTCTCAGCATCAGGCTCGTGATCTTATTGTTAAATAGTTTTGCCAGAGCACATACTGTGCATAAAAATGTTGGTAATAATACATTTCTCTCATCTCATGTGTTTTGTCATTTAGTGACCACAGGCTGAAACTTTTCGATATAAATCTAACACTTATACAAGTGATTATTGGCTGAGGCAGCTGCAGCTGGATTCCATTAAAAATAACCACGAATGCAAATATTACACAAGATAAAATATATATATTTTTAAAAAATCCAAATGTGTGACAGGTCAGGCCAAAGTTATTCACAAAACTTCCATCTTATTATTACATCATCTAAAAACCTTTTTTTCCCCCCTTTTTTTTAGCCTTTCTTCATTTAGGTGCTTTAAAGTCGATTACAGTTAAAGTTGCAAAGCAGAAAACCTAAATGTTATTTCTCATCATCTGAAACAGGGTTCTGTGCGCTGAAAGTAAGAATATAAACACAGAAGGATGAGATTCACTTCTTAATATAGTCCTGTGAACAAAACAGAGAAAAACACGGCAAGGACAAACCGAGCACGACAAGCAAAGATGAGGAGAGTGAGATATACAGCGCCTGAAGGTATTCATCCCCTTGGATGGTTTAACAGAAGTAAAATTTTTAGACAAGAAAAAAAAAAAAAAACTACTTAAAAACCCCTTTTATGTTAAATTGATTTTTGACTAAAATAATGACTAATAAATAAAAAAGCATTACAAAACTATCATAAAAAATAAGTGATTGGACCAAAATATAAAGTTAAGTTGAAATTTTGGTATTTTAAGTATGAAAATTACAATATTTTATATAAGTAATAAAAAAATGACAAAATCAGGCTAAATCCTTTCTTTTTATTTTTTCCAAATCAGTTTCTTTCAACAAAAAAAAAAAAAAAAAAAAAAACTTATGAAACTTTAGCAAAAAATCTGCAGGTGTTTGTCTTTGTCTGGTGAAGTTTCGGTTAAAACATGTTTGTTTTTCACTCAGTGGATGGAGAATCTAGAAATATTACTCAAGTAAGAGTAATGATACTCCACAGTATAAATGACTTAAGTAAAAGTAAAAAAAAAAAAAAAAAAAAACTCCTAAGGGTACAAAGGAGTCACTCAAGTAAATGTTACTATAGCAGATGGCAGAGACTCTGCAGACACCGACTACGTCAAAGCTTTATGGGAAGATGGCAATGAGAAACTTACTTAAGGTGCTCAAGGTGCCAAAAGAGATCAATATTTAACCAATCACTTGGTTTATGTTACACATTGTTTATTTAATCATCTCTATTTTGTCTAAATCAGTTTTTTGGTACATTTCTTTGTCAAAAAGAAAATACATTTTGTTAGTCATGATCAATTTTTTTTTACAGCCAAAAAAAAAACACAGTAAGACATCCAAGGTTATGCCATTTTTTTTATAGGCACTGTAGCTCATAACTCCAACACAAAATACAGGATTACTTATTAATTATGAACAGCGGAAGAGCAGAAAGACTGAGGTCCCAGAGGCTCTTTTATTATCATGGAAGTTAATCCATTGGTATTCAGAACAGGTCTTCAGCAAAGCAAGCTGGGTGCCGGAGAACTGAATGCAGATTGAATGCAACGAGTGGCCACGATACAATTCTATGGGGAATCACCGATGCACAATACATATTTCACCCTAAACGGTGAACACAGAGCCGTGACTGGGGTTCAGCCCAGACAGACACAGAGGAGATGAAAGTCCTTCACTCTGAGCTGTGTATGTTTGGGAAGATTGCTTCCGTCTGTGTCTGCCTCCGTGTTGCCTGATTAAGTGACCATTTTGCGTTGGCCCTTTTTTCTGCTTCGGGTGAAAAGGTGATCAGGTTCCACAAGGTGAAACATGATTTTGTTCACTTTTAAAGCAGCTCTGGGTTTTTGACACGCAAAAGCATCAAGAAACAAAAATGGACCTCCATTAGTTTGCTTATCAAATCACTTTCCCACTCTTCCCTTTTATCAGTGCGGCGCTGGACGCTGCCGATGAACCTTTCAGATGAGGTCAAAAAAGAAACAACAACTCTGTGTCACTTCATTTGTTTGAAACTTAAGTTTCAAAAACCCTGTTGCAAAAATAAATTTAATAAAATAATGCATTCCATCATCTGAAGAATTGAGCATAGCCGTTTCTCCTGCATGCGGAGGAGTGCAGAGGCTTTTCTGACTTGCAGAATAGATTATTGTAATGTTCAGCTTTTTGGCTTTCCTAAAAGAACAATGGATTCATTACAGCTACTTCAGAAGTTAGCTTCAATGATGCCGACAAGGACCAGAAAGCAATTTTGGTTTTGTTTTTTTGCTTCTTCTGTCACAGCCCTTCGCTCTGGAACAGCCTTCCATTGAGACCAATGTCCACTTAAAGGTTTATCGAAGGAGACGAAATGGGCTGTGTGTGAGGATCGAAGGGTCTAAAGGTCCTTTTTGTTTGTGCCCGGGAGTCAACATGGCGGCAACATTAAATGGGCTATCTTTATTTTGTAAATTAGCATGCAGCACAACTCTCTCTCTGTGTTGCTTAATTAACCATCAGCTAATTATGTTGCCGAATAGCAACTTCATTTATTTCATGCATTTATTTTTTAGCTTGTGAAAACTCATTAGTCTTGCCTCTGACAGATTGCTTGTGAGAATGTTTTTTTTTCACTCCCTGTCCTTCGTGCTGCAGCTCATCGTGTTCAGAGAAATGTTTTGAAGCTAATTAATTATTACCCGCTAATGCTCTGCACATATGTTACTTCAGTATTAAAACAGCTAAATCAAATTAAAGCTAAATTATTATTATTTTTTTAGATTTGATGTAGTGGGCTCTGTCTTTAGGAAGTCAGACTTCTTAAGTGATGCTGCACATTTGGGAGGAAAATGTCTTTGCCTCTACGGTGGGATTTGAGAGTTAAATTTATTCCCAGGCCTGGTCATTTGCATCTTTTTTTTTTTTTTTGGTCCATTTGGCATCATTGAAGTACAGAAGAGGATTAGGGCCACTGAAAAAAAATAAAGAATTCTGACTTTAATGTCAGAATTCTGACTTTAAGGTCAGAATTCTGACTTTAATCTTAGAATTCTGATTTTAATGTCAGAATTCTAGCTGATGGGCGCCAGCAAGCAACCAGTTCCAGAATCACAGATACGAGTTGTGGCGGACAGCTAACGTTCTGGAGAAATATGTCTGATTTAAGTGACTTCTGAAATTCTGAATTCTGAGAATTCTGAGATTAAAGTCAGAATTCTGAGATTAATGTCAGAATTCTATTTTATTTTTTTTCAGTGGCCCTAATCCTCTTCCATATTTGAAGTCATAATCAGGAAGGAGACAGAAAATCATTAAGCTATAAACCAGCCGTGGCCGGTTGCCCTTTGAAGGATGAATAATCATCAGAGCTGCTCAAGGAGCTCCTGCAGAAATCTTCAGACAGACTTCTAAATACCAGGTGCAGTTTTTTCCCAATTAACACTCATCAACCACAATGGCCTCTACGAACATCCACTGCTCAAGACTCCACTGCTGAAAAAAGAAAAGTTGCTTGTTTAACGTTTCCTGCTGAACATTTGGAGAAGCCAGTTGAAACACTGAGAAAAAAAATAATACTGTGGTCAGATGAGATCAAAGCGACGAGTGCAGTTGGAGAAATTACGATACGGGCCGTTTAAAATCACATGGCAGTAACAGACTTCGTATAAATGAAAGAAGGAGACAGAAACAAGAACACAGCCAAGAAAATCTTCATGGGGTTTAGAAAAAGAAGAGTAAAACTTAAGAAGTCAATTACTTGACTTGAATACAATTTAAAATGGGAAGAACTGAATGCAACCAGTACAAAATTGATAGATGGAAAATGCTACTACCTGCCTTAAATTCAAATCCAAAGCATTTCTTACTTTTGGGTTGGTGAAGATTTGTTTATTGATGCTTTTTGTTCACTCTTCCTCAGGTTTGATGACATAGTTTGACCTCTACAACCAAGGATGACTTTGTTCCAGCTGGTCCGCCCCGAGTGTTGTCGAAGTGAAGTCCGCAGGGTTCAGAGAACATTTATAGCTCTGAGTGGAGCACAGCAGAGATGTTGTGCTCAACAATCTCCTGAGTTGTATCCCCCTGATGTCTGCCGGAGAAAACATGAAAGTCCTCCTCTGGGACGGTCACTTGATAGAACATTTCCTCCATATCTGCCATTATAACCTCTTCTTCCTGCCTGTTCTCGGTAATAACACCAGGGAGGGCGCTGATTAAATTTAACCTTTGGGCAAACTGCTTGTTTGTTATGCTATTTGCACAACGAACAAGTGCAAATGGCCCTCGTGGGAGTTAAAGACCACTCTGATCTGCTGGTTTTTTTTTTTTTTTTATTTATCTGGGGCGATGCCAAACCTGTGTTAGAGGCATCAGTCTTTGTATCAGGACAATTTTTTGCCGTTGCTAAGCGATATCACAGCATACCCTTTTCAAGCATAATTTCCATTAGGTGTTCTGCATTGAAATTTTGGCTTTATTTATTTTATTTTTTTGTGCCGCTCCAGTAACTGGAATCATTGAGCAATTTCACTTTTTTTTTTTTTTTGTAAAGCAGCACGATGATGCTATAATGACAATCGTTCAATGTGCTGACTGTGCTACAATAGCAAGAAACTGAATGCAATCTTGAGATATTTATGTCTTCTCATCTTTCTCACAGTCAAAAAAAATGACTCTGGAGATGTTGACTCCAGAGTCATTTCAAGAAATTCTCCTGCTTACAAAATCAAGATGTCCTCTTGAAACATCACCTAAAGTCATCTTTTATCTGTTGTCTTGTGGCTTGCTGACACTTGAGTTGTAGTCACTGTACTCTGACAAAAACATCAAGAAATGTAATTTCAGTCTCATTTGTCAGGAATTTAAGTTTATATTTGAAATAATTAGAGGCTTTGCTTACTCTAAGTAGCAGAACAAAAACTACAGCACAAGTATTAACAGGTCAACAAATAAAACACTCTCATAACTCCTTTCCGTCAGATTTATTCAGTAACCAGAGACATACAAATGGATATAAATGCTGAAACTTTCTGCTGTTTTTTTTTTTTTTACTCAGAGAATAATCTATTGCAAATGATGCTGAAATATATGATTATTTTGATTAGTCTCTGCAGACAGTTTTCTTGACTCATTCAGAGCAATTTCTGTGCTCAAAACGTGTGCTGATCTCCACGGGGCAGGAAACGTCTGCAAAATCATATCATGTAGCAAACCAAAACCAGATGATGCCGTATTCGTAATTGTTACAAAATCTTTGGAAGAGTTTGCAAAGTTTCAGCCGGAAGCTGCAGCAGCCATTACAGTCACCTCCAGTTATTGTAAAAGGGTTTGTTAGATAAAACAGGTAACGTGCTGGGTGCGTGAACAAAACAGGCTGTGATTTTTTTTTTAAGACGTGCTGCTCAAAAGCCTCTGTGGGGGTGTCAGAGGCGCCAATTAAAATCACGTAACATCCCATTTTTTAGTTTTACATTTCGATTTTGTACATACGTTTGTTTGCATGTACGTATGTTTATCCTGCGTTCCTTGTTTTTGACTTTTTTTGTCCCTCTCAGTCTCTCTGGTCGTTTTCTGCTAAAATCGTATCCAGTACGTAAGCGGATTGACATTTGTCATGAATATTGTTACGGTGGCTCAGGAAACAAAATTGTCTCAAATTCTAAACACTAAAATTGTTGCAACCCTGACCTTGTGTCACCTTTCACATTTACTCTGAAATGAAGTTTATAAGTGACTACAAAGTGTTCTAACATAATGTCACCAGCTGCCGCACTGATTAAATGTTAAACCACTCGACTAGTTCTTTTTTTTTTCCAAAGTAAATAATTAAATTCCTCATCATGCACACATTACAATTTGAAGTAAGTGTAGCATGAATTAGCAGGTGTTTTTGAAGTGACAAATCTGAGGCCTTCTTCCAGCTTAGATTCAATGTCGAAGTATTTTTATGCTTTTAATTGACTTATTAAAAATGATTTTAACATTATAGTTGTTATGGTAACCACAGATTTTTTTTTTTAGTAAAAGTGCAGCAGACTGAGTAGAGCAGATGGTAGAGCAGATCACAAACCGAAGCTGCAGAGAGCACAAGTTGCACAATGAAGGTGAACAGTAAAGAGGGTTCGATAAAGTTCAATGAGAGTCGAAAGAAAGGCTAGAAATGAAAGCTAAAAATATGACATTTTTTCGGGATAAATTGACTTTTTACAGTTGTATTGTTGAAGTTTGCAGGGCATCAGAGAACAACGCCGGCAAGGCCCAAAATCTCCATCGTGGGAGGATTTATGCGTGTGTGAAAACACGTAAATCGGCAACAGAAATGTGCTGGAAGTTTACATTTTCATGACGCTAGTTTGAGAGAGAGAGAGGCGCGGACCGGCCTGCTTGTCCGATCAGTGCAGCCAGGTTTCACGTGTGTGTAAGGCGACCACAACCAGCTTTTCATCTCAGAAGCATTTAAGTTCAAAAAAGAAAAAAAGCTGTAAGATGACTCAGAGTAATCGATTTAAACAACTTGCAAACATAATTAATCACTTGAGTAAATTATATCTGTAATCTAATCCGACTAACCTTATAATTAAAGGAAATAACTGGTTGCCATGGTAACGCCATGTATAACTATAACTGTGTTTTGTCATTTCTATTGAGTCACATCAGCAGCTACCCAGTACGTCTGGTTGATCATTAAATGTATATTACATATAATAAAAATTATATAAATAGTCACCTGTAAGTAGAAACATTTTAGACACTTTGTTTTGCTGCAGTGTTTAATTTACTCCCAGCTTGTATAGTTACACATGTCCTTGATGAAGATGTACAGATAAATTACAAATATTTTTCTCTTGAGAGTTTCTCCACCTCTGTGTCAATGTCCATTTATTTATGAAACGCTTTAAAAACAGGTATTTACTGCATCAAAGTGCAGTACAGTATTCATAAAAAACACAGAAACCCCCCCCACAAAGGAATAAAAACTTAAAGTAAAATAGGTAGGACATTTACAGCTTTAAAAACCAACAGAAGAACTTTAAACTCAATCCGATAAGAAACTGGCAGCCAATGCTGGGGTTACACGTCGCTCTCACTTCCAGCTTCCAGTTAAGAGCTCAGCTGCTGCATTTTGAATCAGAGATCGTCTCTAGAGAAAGCACTGAGTGAGTCCACTCGCAGAGCTGAATAAGAACTCTTAGCTCTGAATACATATGCACTCAGCAGACCACTTGGTGTTTTACTGCACTCACAACTCGGCTTCACTAGGTTCACAATTGGCCTGCAGCAAATTAAGATAGAAATAACCTACAACAACTTGTAGCTAAACTGGCTAATAATGCCAAAAATCTAAGCATTGTTTGAAACAAATTTAATAAATTGTATTGTGGCTAATTTGAACTTAAAGAGGGAAAATGCATCTGTAGATTTCACAAAAGCAAAAACATATACTGCATTTGGCTTAGTTGTCAAATCTTAAGACAAGTCACAAAATGAGTCTACTACGCTGAGATGTAGGAATATATTGCTGCTTGGCAACCTTTCGGGGCGACAATGCCTCCATCCATTGTTCACACTCACTTGTCCATGCAGGTCTGTGGAGGAGCTGGTATTGAGCATCACACCCTGGACCTGGACAGGTCACCAGTCCAACACAGAGACACAGAGGACTAACAGCCACACACACACCTAAGGGTAATGTAGAGAGACTAATTAACTTTAAAGTTTTTGGATGTGGGAGAAAGCTGAAGCTCCCAGGTGGAAGATTGAAACCCAGGACTTTTTCCTGCAGGGTGTCCGAGCTACCATCCAACATGCCACCCAGTAACAATGAAGGAGGAAGAAGATGCTGAAAGTAAACAATTTGCATTTCTCATGGGAGGGTGTCTGTACTGTGCAGTGATCCGTCTTACTCACGAATAAAACATAATAAAAATAATGGAAATACAAGGTTCAATTTCAAGTCTTTATTTGTAGCTTCATTTAACCATACTTAACCCATCATACAGCTGCAACAACAAAGCAAGTAGTTCATTCACAGGCTGACCCAACTTTGACTGAATCAGATATCTTGCAGTGCCTTACAGAAGGGTTCATGTCCCTTGGTCTTTTCACAGTTTGTATTCAAAACTAACTGAATTTTTTCAGATTTTACGCGACAGACGGACAAAAGTAGTGCTTACTATTGATGGCAAAGGTACGGCTCTGCTGTGCTCTCCACCAATCTGCTCTTTATAGAAAGAGTGGAAAAAGAGAGATCCACTGGTAAAAGACAGAACCAGGAAGTCTAAAGTTGAGTCCTGAAGAGATTCAATAAAAGTGTTGAAGATGTGACAAAATTTCACTTTTGTGCCACATGAAGAGCATCAGCTGAGGCAGCTGAACCTCATCCTAACCATACCATCCCCAGGTATCGCATCATGCTGCAGAGATTCTTTTCTCAAAGAAACATAAAAACAAGTCAGATTAAGATGCTGTAACAGACGGGACCGCGTTAACGCAGTCCTCTACCATCTCAAACAAAAAGTAATACGGGCCGCTGCGTCGGGCCACGTCGCCGGCCGTTTCCCCGCTGCTGCTGCGGAGCCCGGGCTTCAGGTTCCTCTTGGAGAGGAGGAACTCTAAAACGTGCGCCGTGTTCGGCTTGGAGGAGTTTGAGTGGGAGGCGGCCAAGTGCAGCGGTGTGAGGCCACCGTTGGTCTGGGCGTTAAGCTGGGCGCCGTGTTGCAGGAGGCAACTCGCCACGGCGACGTGGCTCCATCGGCAGGCGCTGTGCAGGGGCGTCCAGCCGTCGACCGTGCGGTGATTTACCACAGAGCCGGCGGCCAGAAGAGTCTTCACGACTTCAACGTGGCCGCTGTACGCCGCACGGTGCAGCGGGGTGTAGCCGTCCTCGTCGCAGCAGTGCACCAGCAGAGGATCGGCAGCGAGCAAACGGAGGACGGTGGTGAGCTGAAGGCAACACAGGACAGAACAACATCATTACAAGGGCTGCGACAAAACGACTAACAATATTCTGATGACTAATGGGAAAAAATTAATTGGCACAGTCTGCTGATTTTTCATTTAGAGACACATTAAAAGGTAGATTACATTTTTAAAATACAGAAACAAACATGTTATTGCCTATAATGCAAGACTACAGCATTGCTTTTGGTGAACGCTTTGTCATTTGCAGAAAAGGTAAGGTAAAGGTAAAAAAACTTTATTAATCCCATAGGGAAATTAAGATTGCACCTCAGGATTCATCTTTAGCTAAATAACATTCAGCTCTGGAAAAAAAAAAATATATATATTTTATTCTATGAACTACTGACATGTCTCCGAAAGTCTGAGCATAAATTTGGTATTTATTTGCAGAAAATAAGAAATGGTCAAAATCACAAAAAAGATGCAGCGCTTACAGACCTCAAATAATGCAAAGAAAACAAGTTCATATTCATTTAGAAACAATATTAATGTTTTTACCGTGAGGTTTTCAATGGGGTTCAGTGCAGAGGTCTCTTGATTTTTTTCCAGAGCTGTACTTCTAACGTCAAAATGTGAGCAGATTTGTGCTTTCTGCAGGGCTTAAAATCAAAGGGCTAATTTGTTGACTATTCAAATAAGCAAAAGGTGCTCAATTGATATTTTTTATTTTATTTTTTTACAGAATTTAAATCAGGAGAAGCTAAAGCTGTGCATTTTGAGTAGAAAAGATTCATAGACAAGTTTTTGAGAGTCATTATGAGACTTTCGTTTTTTCTTCTCCTGCCACAGTGCAAAGCATGACCATTAAGGTAATTAGTCTCTAAGGTTCTGCATGAGTGTGTTTCTGTGTGTCTCTGATGGACAGGTGACCTGTCCGGGGGGGTGTCCCGCCTGTTACCCAACGACAGATGGAGATGGGTAGCAGCCCCCCCTCCTGCAGCCCTGAATACACAAACCAGTGTAGATGATAGATGGAAGAATGAAAGTCTTATTCAACAACATTCATATCAAAGAAACTCTCATTTGCTGCAGTCAATAACACATTCGAATCTTTACGTGATAATGAACTCATTGTCAGGTCAATTATAATGGATCACATAAAGAGTCACTTTTTCCCCTTTAAAAAAAGTCTAGCGGCTTCGTCTGGAGTAAACCTGAGGGATTCAGGCAGGAGAAGTCTGTCACCAAGGCTGCAGCCGTAATATCTGACTAATGACCCTCCACCACAGGCAGAAAACCACACTGCAGTTGTATCACTTCACAACAACCGTCCACACTTGAAGAGAAGTGATTCAATGGTGCAAGTAAGATCCTCTTCATCTCCATGAATCGAAAAAAAAAAAAACAACAAAATAAACCCGCCATGCAGTTCAGAATTCCCTGAAAATATGAATACCATCTATAAAGAGAGTAAATTCACTCTGTTACCTCTACTTATTTTTGACCTTGTGTAATTAAAAATCCTCTTCTTGAAAATTGCTCGCGGTGTGAGTCATCAGCCCAGCTTATCCAAATAACAGGCTTTGAAAAGAATAAGTCTTTGTGTTCTGATAGCAAGTTGGACTGTATTATCATATTTTTCCTTTCAACATAAAAAAGGAAGGTGTTGCTGTGAGCACTTTTTTTTAAGCCACACTATTTGGAACAGAAAATTGCCAGAAAAAAATACTGTGCTTAAATAAATATCCTTGGAGGGAAAACCAGGAGATGGAGCTTTTTCCAAGGGCATAGAGAGAATAAAATCTGTCAATTTCAACTGGGTCAAAATGCAAAAAATAAATCAATAAAACATTCATCTTCTTCGTGAACGCCACAGTGCCACGAGGTTGAAATGGCAAAACCATTCAGTGTGAACACTTACTGGGCGAAGAGGACTACCTATCATTTTATTTTCACTGTCATGTTTTTATAGGAAACAAAGTGATCACGACGAGAGAGCGCCCAGAGCTTCGTTAAAAGAATCCGACCTGAGCCGGGTGTTAAGAGAACGCCTTCCTGTGAACAAAACGATGCAATTTTTGTCACGCAACTACGTCAATGGGACCCGATTTTGACATTTTGGATAAAGTAAGGGAAAGCCTTAAGGCTGCAAGAGAGTGAGAGAAAGCAACACTTCATGTGTTACAGAATAATTGTTGTGTCTGTCATGAAATGTGCTGGATATTTGCAGTGTACTGGAAAATTGCCATCCGCAGAAAAGCCCCTGGTCAAGAAACAACCAATCAGAGTCAGGAGGAAAGCCTTAGTGTAGTCAATCATGCTTGTGTATGCGCCGCTAAATGTGTTAATAGTAAAGAAACAACTTATTGTTCCAGGAAAACAGCTTATTTATCATGCCAACTAGCCTGAGCATTCGTGGCAGGCTCTGTTGTGGTGAACCAGCTGTAGTGTAGCAGAGGAAAGGGGACAAGTGATGAGAGCAACACGTACATGAGGGTGATTGACAGCTCTTAGACCTTCCTTCTGGCTCTGATTGGTTGTTTCACTGAACAACGTATTTGTGCATGTCAGCAGGTCCATAGGAAAATGGCAGAAAAACTAAATTTGTACATACACAGATTATATTGTCACTACACGGTGGCAGTTTTAACAAATATGTAAAAAAAAAAAATTTTAAATAAAAGCTACATACTGCAGCTTTATTGCAGATGTAAACGCTGGGTTAGACTAATTGCTCTTCCAATAGCAGCAAAACACTTTACACATCATATTAAACTTTGACGGAGAATCCCAGTAGAAATCATTATAGCTTGATGTTCTTTGTTCAGTTAAAACGGGTTTGAAGGGATGAAGGTCTTTCCACCTTTTCTGCCTTGTTAAGAATTGCTAACAAATGCCAAACTGTGTTGCAAGAATTTCTGTCCACAGTATGAAAGAATCTGTAATAGGTTTCCATCTGGACACCACTGGGTACTAAACCTCCACTGTACCAAGTCACAGTGTGGAAAAAAAAATAGTCAAGGCACAGACCAAGATAATTATAGCCCAGAGCAGACAGTTCACTACTTGCACACAAAACAAAGAGACTCGGCTAACAGAACTGACCCAAAAGAAAATGGGCCATTCATATTAATACCTGGCCAATTTTAAATATTCAAGGATAATAATTACTGTCCTAATCCATGCACTGTGGCGACCAACAGCTGTGCTCGGCACAAATGGTTACATAGCAGTTAAATAATGTGCTTTGAAGACACTAAACCTATTTTTAGTGGTCCAAGCCCACAAAGTGGGCCGGACAGGTCCCACCTTATCAAGTCAAATTTTCTGCATAGCACATTTCAGCGGTTCAAAGTGCTTTACATCATAAAACATCAGTCATCAATTGTAAAACAACCAATAAACATTACATTATCGATCCATATTACATTTCTTTTAATTAGGTACAATCTTCCACTGATCAGTGGCTCAATTTCATAATTATTTTGCTTAAAATGCAATTTATGGAAAGTCAATGACGGAATTAATTCAATGGCAATGATCTGATAATAAAAACTATGTTACGGCAAAACAAAGTTAAACCCATTGATTTCCACTATTACTGTTATTATTACTATTAGCATAAAAAAAAATGTAAAAATGTGCAACACTCCACGGGGGAAACGTGGATCAAAGTTTACACATTCTGAACATCACATCAAATTTTACAAGATGAAGGTTTAACTTGCAAAACTGAAAAAAAAAAAAAAAAAAGTTCCTGATTGAACAACATTTCTCTGCCTACATTCATCAGGCAAAACTGGATGTTATCAAAATAAAAGGACAGGATTTAAATTAGTAGCCATTACTCCCCTCTCGCCGTTGTTTTTGTTTCAGCGAATCAGCATTTATTCCAACAGAGTCTTGCACAGTCAGGCCAATTTGTACATCATGTATGTGAATCTCAAGTCTGTGCACATCCTGGAGACTGACTCTGCAAGGCTGTGATTACCGTCTCAAATGCATGTGGTGCAGAATCTTTTCCATTTTTTTTTTTTTTACAGTTTTCAGCACCTTCGACACAGACTGGATAGACTGATGGAAGACGAGAAAGTGCCATAAAAGAAAAAAATCTGCCTTGTGACAGCCGCTGTACTTGTCTGATTACTCTAAAAGCAGGAAGCAAAGGAGGAAAAGAGGAACGAGTTGTTCGTGATGAAGAAGCAGGGTGGCTAAAAGAGAAGAGCTCTGAATGCCGCTATTAAAGAGAGAGAGAGAGCCGAGGAAAACAGAAAATTGTTCGTCTTGCCACGATGACACCACTGAGAAAATTGCAGCAACATTTAAATTGCATGAAACGTTAAGCCAATGCAGCAGCAAGACTAAATCAGATGCATCTCAGCACTTTGATGGATTTAGAGATGAAGCTGAAAAACTGGTCAAATCTGGTTTTTAAAAGCCATGTTTTGTTTTTTGTTTTTTTTCCCTGAGTGAGATAAAGTCACTTTACCTCAAAATGTGAGACCTCCTGTCAAAGAAAATCTTTCAGAACAATTTTCATATCACAAGTTTCTGGAATGAACGGATTTCTAGGGTTTGGCGATGACTGACGTAAAGCGAAGTCTTGTATCATCTCAAAATGTTATTTGAATCTTAAGTCCCTTTTTCACGATGTAGACAAAATGAAACTGACCAAAATATCTGTACAAACAGAACAGACGATTCCAAAAAAGAACCAGAGCGAAAACATGGGAGGCTGAATTATCAGCCAGTCTGATGGGGGAGACCGTCTACGATATTTGGGTTAGATTTTGAGGAAGAGGGAGTCGCTGTCTCCGCCTTTCCTGCAGGTGGCGGTTGGACGGCCATTCCAGGACAATTCCTACTTTCCCTTCTTTCAACAAGGACAGCAATTTTGCACTCATCTTTTCCCATCTCCACTTTGTTTTCCTTCATTAAACAATGTTACCATGGGATCCTGTAAGACATTTTGTAAATTAGAGATTAAATTTAAGGAGTTTACATCTTGTTAAAATTACATAGTGATACATCTGGCTCTAAATTAGGGACCATTAGAGTGTAAAAGCAAAACATTTTAACTGTTTTTGTTCTAAACAAAGATAGCAGTAATCACTAATTAACTTAGATTGTACAAAATATTCAGCAAAATTAAATATCAAATGGATAAAGCAGCAAGTTTTAGAGAAATGCATTCTATGTTTTTGCAAATAATGTTTTGGCAGATTTAAAAGTTTGAGTGAAATTTGTTTGCAGCTGCATTATATAACCGTTTTCTCAGTAAAACAAATTGTGGGGTTTTTTCCTCACATATTTCAGTCACCGACATGACATTCAGACTCGAGCTGCAGACTTGAGGAAAACATCTCATTAAAGAAACCTCACTAACTGACAACAGTTTGCTCAAAAGAAAAGCTGTGGCAACTTGAACAAACTAAAGGAAGTTTCCCAGAAACAACCTCGAAGGAACAAACAAATGATCATTCTCACTTCGTCTCTGCGCCGCATTCATCTGACCTCTCTGCCGTCTTTCTGAATCAACTTCCTCACCTTGCTTTCTGAATCTGAATCTAGGAAGATAGTAATGAGTTTATAAAAGCACATAACTGCAGGCTGAGCCATCTTAACACAGCAAGTTTCATTTTTTTTTTAATAAAGTCCCAAGAGTTCGCTAAATACTCAAACACCTTGTTGCAACCACAATCTTTATTTTATCTGGGTTCAATGTGCTGAACTAAAATGACAAGTGCACAGAAATATTTTACAACCAGAGAGCCTGAGTAATTAGACATTTGATCCAGTCCAAGCGGTTCTTTCCTATATGGATTTAGACGAGACTGGATGCAAAATATCGTTCAGTCCTGTGAGGCAAATTCAGACCTTTCTACTCCAACACCTCTAAACATCAAATACAACTAATTGCTCTCAGAGGTCAGCTGATAATTTAATACAGCTGTTATTTAAAAGTTAAATGAGTAAGGTCACGAAGAGCAAGGATCGCAGCAGGCAAGTTGAGGAGAATCTTGTGGAGCAATCTAAAGCAGGATCTGTTCAGAGAACAACAATATCTCAAGCTTCAAGCGGAGCTCTGTTCAATCTGTCATCAGAATATGGAAGAGCATTCCCATCTGTTCTTCCATTTTGGAAAGAAAACATCTCAGTCTTTAGATGTGTAATGTTGGTAGAAACATTCTCCAGAAAACTTTCAGCTGTAGTTGAAAACTTCTTAGGTATACTTTGGCAAAAAATATTTGGAAAAAATAAGTATCAAGTGTTTTCCCTTCCAACTAGTTTGTGACCCAAAATACCAAATAAAACATATTTGGTGGAAGTTAATTGGGGGGGGGGGGGTGGATATGCATGTGTGAGTATTTATTATTTTGCCTCAACACTGACTGTGGAGTGTCCATTCCCCGCGACCCCCAATCATTTTTTTTTATAAGATAAACAGAGAAGCCTGTTAAGAGTCATCCACAGAGCTGTTCAGGAGAGTTCATGATGATGTGGATAACAAGACCAGAAATGCAACACTATGAAAACAAAAATAACAACCTGCACGGACTGACCTTAAAGCAATTATTTCAAGCCCTTGTCAAGTGTGACCCTTGCTTGCCGGCACTTACGCGGTTATTCTCTGCTGCCCAGAGAACGAGCTCCTTTGGGTTGTCTTTGAGTGCGTCCTCCTTTTCCAGATACCACTCCTCGCTATGCGTCTCCTCGTCCACCTCCTCCTCCTCATCCTTGCTCGCCGTCCAGGAACTCGTGGGCCCTCTGGGGATCAGGTGTCCGTGGGTGTCGAGCAGCTCGAGCTGGTTGAAATCTTCCGGAAACTCCATTCCACACCAAGTTTGTTGAAGAGCCCGAATCAGAATGACTTGAGTAACTGAAGGAAAACCTTGAGTCAAACCACCGTTTACAATGTTCAGCAACCAACATCGTTCATATTTGTCATTAAAGATTTGTCGTGATGCCGAGCTGAATTTTGTAGAGATGAATTCACATTTTCTTCCTTTTTAATTTGTGCAAATATTACATAAACAATCGTACATGATGAAAATATTGCATGAAATATTGAACTAATGACAAATCTCCCCCTGCCGAGGAAAGAAGCCTGAAACTTTACTGTCCAGAGGAGTGTTTTGGTTAAAGATGTATTTATCAAACCCAGAACAAAATCAAAAGACCTTGCTGCCTGAAGCTATAGAGAAAGTCATAATCCACAGTGAAACAACTCCGGTAGCAGTGAAGGGAGAAAAGTAAAATAGAGAAGAAGCCATTGCTCCAAAAACAACATAAAAAGTGAAGTTAGGTCTATGGACCTTTTGTTTTCCATTTTAGCGCATTTCTGTAGGATGAATATTGAAACAGTGTGAAGCCTCGAGTCTCACTAGTCTAAACAAGCATACTTTAATACTTTTTAAGGACCTGATTATTCAGTATGTCCTGCAATTTAAAGACAACACATTATTTACATATTTTTGTTCCCATAACTGTATAATATACGTTTGTTGCACATCAACTGTTTTGCCATTTTCAAGCTTGAGAGTTTAAAATTAATATATGATCTTCCTGGTTTGTAAATTTGTCAAACCTCTATGGTCAAAAAGTGCATTAGCTGGAAGTAACAGTAAGCCTGTTATAATAGGCAATAAATCAACTAATCGCTAAAAAGCTAGCATTTTGAGAAATGCTGCAAACACCCAGTACGACACAGATAGTTAGCAATTTATTTATTTTTACAAAAGTGGCACTTTTGTCGGTTTCCCCCTCTAAGCTCAATGATTACTTTGATAACATTTTTCGTTACAGAGACTCGTACGTTAAAATTCGTATCAGAAATTAGTTCAAGTCTCCCATATGATCAATAGAAACACTGTAAACTGTAAGAAAACAGCAACGCTCTCCCCTGCTGAAATAAAAGCTAATTAGGCTAACATTAGCCGCAGTTTATACTCGTTGTGAACTAAAACAAGCTGAAAAAACTCCAAGCAAAAACATTGTCGCTTCACGTAACAGATTTTATTACCACTAAACCAAACAACGTAGCTGAGACCAAAGTCTTCTGCCACGGACACAAAATAGCAACTGTTTCAAACTTACCTTGATGCTTAATTTCGCCTACAACATCTCACAATCTGCTTTTAAAGACACAGAAAATTAAAGCAGTCTTTTACCCTGAGAAGGCAAATGAAAAGGCACATGGGATGTGTAGTTCCTTGCAAGCATCAAGAATTGAGCGTTCGGGAAGAAGAACACCATTACCCATAAGCCTCCCCTGCTTCCATACTTCTTCGCTGATTTAATTTGTAGTAGTTCAGTTCAGATGCTTCTTGCGCTGCTTTCTGGCCCTTATTGGTGTGGCCTCAGTCGAAAATGTCCCAGAAAACACGGTGTTAGGATAAAATCTCTCAGTGAAAACGGCTTTAGACGAAAAGATCTCCATATAAAAACGTCAGAAAAAACGACCTCATATAATAAGGTCTAAAAATTCTTAGAAAAAACGGCCTCGGTCTGACATCTGGCTTTGTTCTAACGTGTGAGGATGTTTTCCTGAAATCTGAGGATGTCCTAAAATGTGTAATGACAGAACTTTTCTTGTCTGACAATTTCTTCTGTGGCTTGGTCTCCTAAAAAAACAAACAAAAAACAAAAACGATACACCATGATTTCAGTATGTGAGCATGATCTAATTTCCCTAGAGGACTTCTTTTTCATACTTTAAAATTATAAACTGCATTTACAAGGATGTAAAAAGAGGAGTGCATGGGTTCAAACTGGGGGTATGAACTGGGGTCGTTTTGATGCTGGTCATTTCATCCTGTATGACTACTTCTTTTGTGGTTTGGTTGTTTCAAATCCTAATTTTGGAGGCATAAAATGAAGTCTTCTGCCACAGAACGTGTTGTGCCTATTCGCAGCAGCAACAAACATGAAGTGGCATCAGTAATGGCTGAGGGAAGGCATAAACTAGATGAAGATTCATGAAACACGAAAGCTTTCCATACAACTGGTTCACTCCGAAGCCAAAGTTTTGTGACGTTTCATTTACTCTAGTGTGCCATCCAGTGGACAGTACATGTACAGGAAGCGTAATTTGTGATGGTATTTTAAGCTTTTAATTTGACCTGCTTGAATGATAACGCCAATGACCAAATAACAAGGCACATATTCTAGTTTTCTGATAGTTTGCTGGCATGGGATTGATGGGAAACTTTAAAGGGCTGTGACGTGGAAGTGTTTTTGTCTGTTTTTGTGTTGGCTTACATTACAAGAGATACAAGTTTTGATCTTAAAAACCTTTTGAGTTTGAGGCTGCAGTGGCTTCATATTTTTCCTCCTAACATCTTTGCCCTCAAATTGATATTTTCTTAGGCTAGATGGGTTTTCAAATGACTGACTTTTAGTCCTGTTTAAAAAAAAAAAAAAAAAAAAAAAAAAATATATATATATATATATATATATATATATATATATATATATATATATATATATATATATATATATATATATATATATATATATATATATATATAAAAAAAATTCCCCTCTCACCCTCCGTGGGTGGTCTCTTTCATCCTCTGAGCTCGGGTCCTCTACCAGAGGCCTGGGAGCTTGAGGGTTCTGCGCAGTATCTTGGCTGTGCCTAGAACTGCACATTTCTGGACTGAGATGTCTGATGTTGTTCCTGGGATCTGTTTGAGCCACTGCTCCAGTTTGGGGGTGACTGCCCCGAGGGCCCCGATGACCACAGGCACCACTGTGGTCTTCACCTTCCAGGCCTTCTCCAGTTCCTCTCTGAGGCCCTGGTATTTCTCCAGTTTCTCATGCTCCTTTTTCCTGATGTTGTGGTCACTTGGTATTGCTACATCCACCACAACGGCTTTCCTCTGTTCTTTATCCACCACCACAATGTCCGGTTGGTTCGACATTACCATCTTGTCTGTCTGGATCTGGAAGTCCCACAGGATCTTAGCTCGGTCATTCTCCACCACCTTTGGGGGTGTCCCCCATTTTGACCTCGGGGCTTCCAGTCCATATTCTGCACAGATGTTCCTGTACACTATGCCCGCCACTTGGTTATGTCGTTCCATGTACGCTTTCCCTGCCAGCATCTTGCACCCTGCTGTTATGTGCTGGACTGTCTCAGAGGCCTCCTTGCACAACCTACACCTTGGGTCTTGTCTGGTGTGGTAGATCTGAGCTTCTATTGCTCTGGTGTTTAGTGCCTGTTCCTGGGCGGCCAGGATGAGGGCCTCCGTGCTGTCCTTGAGTCCAGCTTTCTCCAGCCATTGGTAGGATTTCCTGATATCAGCCACTTCAGTTATTTGTCGGTGGTACATCCCATGTAGGGGCTTGTCTTCCCATGATGGTTCCTCCAGCACCTCGTCCTCTGTTCCCCATTGCCTGAGACATTCGCTGAGCACATCGTCCGTTGAGGCTTTGTCCTTGATGTATTTATGGATCTTAGATGTTTCATCCTGGACAGTGGCTCTCACACTCACTAGTCCTCTGCCTCCTTCCTTACGGCTCGTGTACAGTCTCAGGGTGCTGGATTTGGGGTGGAACCCTCCATGCATACCTCCATGCATATATATATATATATATATATATATATATATATATATATATATATATATATATATATATATATATATATATGGGAAGTGAGCCAGCTGTCAGAGCTCCTAAGGGGTGCAATGAAAAGATCAGTACCCAAGAAGTACAGCCAGATGCCCATACCTGAAGCACTCGAAACTGCCAAACAAAGGCTCCAAGCCTTGGCCAGCCGCCTAAAGAGATACACAAGAGAGAATGAAGCCAGGAGGATCAACCGGCTCTTCTCCACCCAACCAGCTAAAGTGTACTCTCAATGGCAGGGTACTAACAACAGAGCAGACCCACCAAGGCTGGAGACTGAACAATACTGGAAAGGCATATGGGAAAGGGAGGCGTCCCACAACAGCAAGGCACAGTGGCTAACCTCTCTACGAGAGGACCACAGCAACCTCCCTGAACAAGCCCCGGTAACCATCACTGTGGCAGATGTCCAAGAAAGAGTCTCGGGTATGAAAAACTGGACAGCACCAGGGCCTGACATGATCCATGCCTACTGGCTAAAGAAACTCACTGCCCTCCATGAGCGACTGGCAGCTCAACTGAACCAGCTGCTACAGAATGGGACTCACCCTGAATGGTTAACTGAAGGGCGCACAATCCTGATCCAGAAGGATCCCTCAAAGGGTTCAGTCCCATCCAACTATCGGCCAATAACCTGTCTCTCTACAACATGGAAGCTCATGTCAGGCATCATAGCGGCTAAGATAAGCGGACACATGGATAAATACATGAGCACGGCACAGAAGGGCATCGGCATAAATAGTAGAGGAGCCAAACACCAACTCCTTGTAGACCACACAGTCGCCCGAGACTGCAAAACCCGACACACCAACCTGTGCACCGCTTGGATTGATTACAAGAAAGCCTATGACTCAATGCCACACACCTGGATCATTGAATGCTTAGAGATGTACAACATCAATAGGACTCTAAGAGCCTTCATTGCAAACTCGATGGGGCTGTGGAAAACCACCCTTGAAGCCAACTGCAAACCGCTTGCACAAGTGTCCATCAAATGTGGCATATACCAAGGAGATGCTCTGTCCCCACTGCTGTTCTGCATAGGCCTGAACCCCCTCAGTCAAATCATCAACAAGACTGGCTACGGATACCGACTTAAGAATGGGGCCACAATCAGTCACCTCCTCTACATGGATGACATCAAGCTGTACGCCAAGAGCGAGCGAGACATCGACTCACTGATCCACACCACCAGGATCTACAGCACTGACATTGGGATGTCATTCGGACTAGAGAAGTGTGGCCGGATGGTTACAAAGAGAGGGAAGGTCGTCCGCACAGAAGGGGTCTCACTCCCAGAGGGAACGATAGCAGACATAGAGCACAGCTACAAGTACCTGGGAATACCACAAGCAAATGGCAACCTCGATGAGGTCACAAGGAAAGGAGCCACAGCCAAATACCTCCAACGAATAAGGCAAGTCCTGAGAAGCCAGCTCAATGGCAAGAACAAGATCCGTGCAATAAACAGCTATGCCTTACCAGTAATCAGATACCCTGCCGGAATAATTAGCTGGCCAATGGAAGAGATGAAGGCCACGGATGTTAAGACTCGGAAGCTACTAACCATGCATGGAGGGTTCCACCCCAAATCCAGCACCCTGAGACTGTACACGAGCCGTAAGGAAGGAGGCAGAGGACTAGTGAGTGTGAGAGCCACTGTCCAGGATGAAACATCTAAGATCCATAAATACATCAAGGACAAAGCCTCAACGGACGATGTGCTCAGCGAATGTCTCAGGCAATGGGGAACAGAGGACGAGGTGCTGGAGGAACCATCATGGGAAGACAAGCCCCTACATGGGATGTACCACCGACAAATAACTGAAGTGGCTGATATCAGGAAATCCTACCAATGGCTGGAGAAAGCTGGACTCAAGGACAGCACGGAGGCCCTCATCCTGGCCGCCCAGGAACAGGCCCTAAACACCAGAGCAATAGAAGCTCAGATCTACCACACCAGACAAGACCCAAGGTGTAGGTTGTGCAAGGAGGCCTCTGAGACAGTCCAGCACATAACAGCAGGGTGCAAGATGCTGGCTGGGAAAGCGTACATGGAACGACATAACCAAGTGGCGGGCATAGTGTACAGGAACATCTGTGCAGAATATGGACTGGAAGCCCCGAGGTCAAAATGGGGGACACCCCCAAAGGTGGTGGAGAATGACCGAGCTAAGATCCTGTGGGACTTCCAGATCCAGACAGACAAGATGGTAATGTCGAACCAACCGGACATTGTGGTGGTGGATAAAGAACAGAGGAAAGCCGTTGTGGTGGATGTAGCAATACCAAGTGACCACAACATCAGGAAAAAGGAGCATGAGAAACTGGAGAAATACCAGGGCCTCAGAGAGGAACTGGAGAAGGCCTGGAAGGTGAAGACCACAGTGGTGCCTGTGGTCATCGGGGCCCTCGGGGCAGTCACCCCCAAACTGGAGCAGTGGCTCAAACAGATCCCAGGAACAACATCAGACATCTCAGTCCAGAAATGTGCAGTTCTAGGCACAGCCAAGATACTGCGCAGAACCCTCAAGCTCCCAGGCCTCTGGTAGAGGACCCGAGCTCAGAGGATGAAAGAGACCACCCACGGAGGGTGAGAGGGGAATTTTTTTTTTATATATATATATTCTTGCTATGATCTTAGATAATCCTCACCAATAAAAATAACATAGGGGTGACTAGGTGTCGAAAATGCTTTCTGCAATACTGAAAAGCACCACATTTATCAAATGGATGCACTCAAGTCTGTCTTTTTTTTATTATTATTATTTTTTTAGAAAACATTACTTGTTTCATTTTTCTCAACTGCTTATGCTCGCTAACCAAATGTATAACATCCTTCAATTGTGTTCAGACACTGCACAAAAACAATAGCTTTAAGTCAATGGTTGTCAAACCAGGTGGTACAAAATATGTCCCTTAATGGTGGGTTCAGAGTGAAGGACTTCCGGTAGGAATTACTCTGAAGTGAACGGCTCTGTCTTGTGTTTGAATAAATCGGGCTAAAATACCAAACAAAGCATGTTTGCGATCCGAAGCAGAGAAGTCTTATTATCCGACACTAGCTGAAGAATGACTCAAGACAGAAAAGGAACAATATATGAGTAGTGAAGAGGACAGAAATGAACAAAACAGAATTTTTTTCCCCCACATGAAGTTCTTAAAACTGAATCATGTTGCCTCAGTTAGATGAGTAAAACTGCAAGGTGACATTTATCTCATGAGAGCTCTTTAGTGACTCATCTTATAGAGATCTCAGCATCTGTTTTCAATGCCTTATGAGCACAGGATGTTGATATAATAAAACAGAGGCAAGCAGTAAGATGAAGGAGACATTCTGAATAAATGTCTCATTACCATATGAGTTACTTTTGTGCAAACATATTACAGAAATTAGTCCAGATAGTGCTTGTGCATGTGCATTTAAATCTATACTGGTGTCATCCTTTCTAAAATTTATCTCAGTCAAATGCGATGTCCCTGTAAAATTGACTTATTTTCTAATTCCAACAATTTTAAGAAAGTATCTGCACATTTTTGTGTTCTTTGAAATTTGTCTAGAAGAGAAATGATTCTTCAGACTGTTTGCGGTCTTGTGAAGGTTTTTTTTTGTCTGTTTCTTTGCTCTTTGTCACAAAAGTACCTGCTAATGCAACAAAATTGTTTCTTTTGTATTTATTAATCACTTCAGTACCATTCAAGAATTAAGAATAGAGAGCTTCAGTGGCCTGACACTTCCTTGGCATCTTCTTGTCCAATATAAATGTTTTTAAGTACATCTTGCAGAATACTTTGCCATCATCAGTCAAATGTATAAAAGGCAGCAACAGTCTAAAAATACTTTGACCTTCATGAACTGTGGAGCAAAGCTACTTTTGCAACGTCTTTTAAAATATCGCAAGCTTGCAAAAAAACAGGATGGTTTTGAACGGTTGTAAAAATATTACTACTTTTATGAATTGCCTGGAGTAAAAACCTAAAGTGTGTTATACATCTTTAGAATTAGGAAATCAAAGTGGATTTATTTTTTTTGAAGGACCAGGATGACTTGAAAGAATTGAAATAACAATTAATTCTCCTCTGAAAGAGAATGCCCATTCAAGCCCCTGCCAGTTTTGGGTTGTGCTTGATGCCAGTTATTGTTGCTGTTGTCAAGGCGATGGCACAACCAATTCTTAGTGTTTAGGACAGCTGATATGAACAGCCTCTTTCCTTTAAAAATGAAGTATGCTTTGTATCTAAAGAGTTTGAGTATCATCACAATACATCAAAATAGAAATCTGTAAGTTCTGTGTGACAAAACGAAGAGCTCACACGGGAGTTCATACCTCTGCAGTAAATGTTTTTAGGTTACACAAGATAACTCAGCCAGTAATGAGGCAATATTCTCTGAGCAAGTGAAAGCAAATGGGAAATAAAAGATGGCAGTGAAGGGCAAACACCACTTCATTTACATGCATTTCAACCATTTTTCTTATTAAAAGGATTTAGATTCAGAGCGCCTGGAAAGTCTCCGGGGATAAACACAGCAGCGTTTGACTTTTAAAACAGTCACGTTGAATAGACTAACAGCTTTCCGAGTGCAAATCAATAATCGCAAAGCCTTTTTTTTTTTTTTTTTACTGATCTGGAACTTCAAAGTGTGTATTTAGGAGTCAGACTGGCTTAAAAAACATCAATGGAAGAGGCAATGTATGTGAGTGAGGTTGTGTGTGTGTGTGTGTGTGCGTGTGTGTGCGTGTGTGTGTGTGTGTGTGTGTGTGTGTGTGTGTGTGTGTGTGTGTGTGTGTGTGTGTGTGTGTGTGTGTGTGTGTGTGTTTAGTGGGAGGACTGTGAGCGGCCAGCGGTCCTGGCAGAGTTAGCTGCAGCCCACCTGGACCGCAGTCAGTCAGAGGATGCTCCGCGCGTTTAAAGACATCAGCGCTGCAGAGCTGCATCACTACTTGTTGCTGCAGCTTCAGCACCAACAGCACCTCAGAGGCACAGCTAGAGCACGGAGAGACCGCACGCTTCAGATCACACTTTATTTCTTATCGGAAGGCAGAGAGGGGAAAAAAATGCGAGCTGCGTGTGTTTGGCCATTTGTTGTCTGGATGTTCGGCTCTCAGCGGGCAGCTGCGGAACAAACGCTCAACGACTCCTCACTTCTGGGAGAGGAGATGTTCTCACACACGGAGAGTTTACTGAATGTTTCGGCCAAGTCGGGGAACCGGACTTCGGGTGTTTTCCTGCTGGACTTTGACGACGGGATGCTGGAGGACTGGCGCGCCCTGGCCAATAGGAGGAGCAGGGCGAAGGAGTCGCAGGAGTGCTGGGTCAAGGTGCTGCTGGTGGCCGCCTACTCGCTCATCATCGTGGTGTCTCTGTTCGGAAACACGCTGGTGTGCCATGTGGTGGCCAAAAACAAGCGCACTCAGTCCTCCACCAGCTTATTCATCCTGAACCTGGCCGTGGCCGATATCTTCATCACAGTGCTTAACACACCGTTCACTCTGGTAAGACAACTTTACCGGAACTGTCCCGCTCGCCAAATATTTTGTCGACGAGTTTGAAAGGGTCCCACTTTCAGTGAAGCTCACCAACAGCTATTGTTGCTTTGTTGAGCATTTAACGCACCCGTGCGTAATGTCTCTACAGCACTAAAAATACGTTAAATAAAATGTAACAGTGTGAACAAGTTTTATTTTGGTAGATTTCAGTCAGTATTTATAAGCAATAATAATAATAGCTATCAATAATCTGAAATAGTAAATTATCAATTATTTTCAATGAGATTAATTTGGAGTGACTGTATAATTTAAATACCTCTAGTTCTTGTATGATTAAAATAAATGTATTCATCAGTGAGGCATAAACTTGTATGAGACTCTGTATTATAACCTTGAGTTAAATAACCAAATATTTTAAATAAGATCTTAAGTATCTTTGCTTAAAGCTAATCACCTTGCAGCTTTTCAGCTGTAGTTTTAAATCAGAATTACTCTATCAAGAAAGAGGTGCAGCTTACTCTGTCACCGTCCATGTCTTTAGGAGTTTGAATTATTTCCAAGCAGCCAAATATGTCTGTTTTGTTTGTATGAAAAAAAAAAAAAAGAAGTGATCTTTCTTTCAATATGTTAGACTCAGGTGGGGGAGGAGCAGCGCTGTACTAATATATTCTCCAAAGCTTAATAAACTTTACGCTTGTTGAATTCGTAGCTGTAATCTGAGCTCCCGGGTGTTTGTGTTCCCTCAGGTCCGCTTTGTGCACAGGACCTGGGTGTTTGGGAGGACAATGTGTCACATCAGTCGCTTTGTACAGTATTGCTCTCTGCACGTGTCCACTCTGACCCTCACCGCCATCGCTCTGGACCGAAGACAGGTCAGCTCATGCATGCACTACAGGGTTTGCCCTCGGTCTTTGCTGAACTGCAGGGTTTTTTTTTTAGTCAAATCAAAAGACGATCTTCTCTCTAGTGCTCTCCCCTGCTAAGGGTCTGTATTCAGTCTAAGTCTAAGTCTGTATTCAGGTGAGGAGTGAAAAGATAGAAAATATTGAACACAGGACACCTTTAAACACATGGACACTTTTAGAATTTAATTTCACCCTTAGATTTGATTTTTGCAAAGTTCGAGAAGAAAGTCTGTGTTGCTGACGATATGAATCTGCACAGCATCCTTCCTATTTTTAGGTCTGCAGAAGGTCAAGAACACTTCTGTTTGCATTTCCTCATATAACTCTACAAACACGCCTCCTCTCCTCTTTCCTTCTTCAGAATAAGGCTTTCCTCATAATGGCAGCTTTTGATTGATTTCCATATTACAGGCTGAAGATGAGAGGAGACGAGGTGACATAAAACCAGCAACCTGAAAGGATCCCATTCAGGGAACGTCATGACACCTTAGCTGTAATTATCTGAAATCTGCTTTGTCTTTGTTTTAACAGGTGCAATATGAAAACTCTTCTTGAAATTAATATTGAATGCGAGATTCAATAAATGTGAACATGCTCCATCTTCAAAGATGCTTTTTAAAAACAGCATTTCAGGCGGATTAACTGTGTTACTAGCTTTCAGGTCCGTACAAAAAGATTGAGTCATTCTTTATTTCTGTATGTATTTGTTTCCAGTGAGCCAGACTGTGATCTCTCAGTGGTGAATGAGGCAATAGTTTTCGAGGCTTTATAAACTTTTAAAGTTTGGTCTGCTTTTTCAGTCATTTTGTCGTCATTTTGATTCACTACGTCCCTTCATTTAATCTTAAAAGCACAAAAGAAGTTTAGTTGTAATTTAAGTGAAACTACAGAGAAAAATGGAATGGTAGAAAATGTAAGAATAGGTAAAAAAAAAAAAAAAAAAAAAAAAGCAATAAAAAACACCCACCGATTGCATTTTCATTTGTTACTGCAAATAAAATACAAATGAAATGTTCTTTTCTTCAACTTCATTTTAGATTCTGCTTCTGTGACCAGAGGTAACAATGAAACGCGTCGGGCCGGGGTCCCTTTCAGCTAAGATGTGATTGAAAAGCGCACGCTGAAAGCACATTGTATCTGGAGATATCCTACGCTTTTATGAACTATGGCCATGTTCTCTAAAGCTGTGTCTCAGTCTTCTGTCTTTTTCATTCATGGCTGAATGAATGAATGAATGAATGAATGAATGGATGAATGAATGAATGAATGAATGAATGAATGAATGAATGAATGAATGAAGAAAATGATGAGTTCATGCAGCAACAACACTCACATTGACACCAAATACAACAAAGGCCAAGACAATTGGAAAAATAAAGTCTATCTGAATACAGTAAATTATATTTCACCCCACTGCTGCTTTGGAATCACACAGCACTGTAGTTTTTAATGCTTTTAGGACGTACAGCTTCATCAGCAGTGCATTGAGTTTATTGTGTGTTTTGGAACAAAATGGGACTTTATCGTGAAGCATTGTTAAATAAGTTAAAACACACACACACACACACACGCACGCACGCACACACACAATGACTGACATCTACAAAGTCATCATGGAGATCTATGAAGTCTTTATTATCATTCTTATTGTTGTCATGATTTATTATTATTATTATTATTATTATTATTATTATTATTATTATTATTATTATTATTATTATTATTATTATTATTATTATTATTATTATTATTATCATTGTATCCTTAGTGCTGCAAACCTTGAAGGATCTGAGATTCCTCAAAAAGTACAGCCTGCTGTGTCCCTTTTGTAGACAGCTTCATAGTTGTGCCTCCAGTCCGGTCTGTGGACTGTGGACTGGAGGTATTTTTAATTCTCCACCACCTCAACTTTTTTTCTTTCCCCCAAATGATGCAAATATATGTGTTTGAGCTCTTCCTGCTCCTCCTGAAAGTTGCAACCATCTCATTTGTTCTTCTCCCATTGAAGACGAGATGATTGTTTCCACACCATGTCACAAAGTGAGTGCAGTGTTGTGTAAAACACACCTCTGCAACTTTTATTTCCAAAAGATTCTTGTGCAAACTATGTACTCGGGAAGGGTGGAGTGGGGGAGGTGTTGCTTTCAGTTGTGCACTTATTTGTGTCTCATTATGGTTTGTGGAATATAAAAGATGGCTATAAGCATTTGCAAAGTGCTGCTCCTTTTATGAATGTTTTAGTGGTTGGCAAGTGTAATGTTCTCTCTACAGTGTTTGGCTAATATTGATGCTTTACAGCCTAATTCTAGTTCTTAATGGATCCTCAATAGACCCCAAACATGGATCACATCTTCAGGATCCATTTATTCCTCATTGAAGAAAACGAAGAGTGGTCTCTTTTGATCCATTATCTTTGCATCAAAAATACCGCACTCGGTTCTTCCAGTTGAATTTCTTTTTTTTGTATGCGCTTTATCCTAACTTGAAATTCAGTTCTACATATTTCTACACATTTTAGCTATTATACCATCCATCCATCCATCCATTTTCCTTCACCCTTGTCCCTCAGTGGGGTCGGGAGGGGTGCTGGTGCCTATCTCCAGCTCACGTTCCGGGCGAGAGGCGGGGTACACCCTGGACAGGTCGCCAGTCTGTCGCAGAGCTATTATACCATTAGTTCATTTTTACATGTGTTACTGAACTAATGGTTGGTTATGTGCAGAATGCACCAACTTGTGCTGCATTAAAATGGGCTGTCTTACGAACAGCCAGTTTGCATGCAGCCAACACCTGGATAGACAAAGAGGTGATGAGCAGTGGGACAATTTGTTTGAGAATAAAGCCTTAAAGTAGGTAGTCAGACAGGGTGCAAAAGTACCAAAGTAGACATAAACCCTGCTTTTAGGAAACAAAATAAATTGAATCTCCTCAGAGGCTGAGAGGCTGTGCAAGCAGGAGATGAAAGATGCACTTGATGAACCTGCGCACAATGAGCAGATGATGACAAATCGGATTAATGAAAGTATCTGGGTTATGCATGATGGTCTTTTTATTTAACAAAAAACTGCTTTTTGACATCAGCACATTTATGAACTAATTTGTCAAAACATTTGACAAGAGTAGCATTGCAGTATTCCTGCTGTAAGTTGTCACTTCATGTCATAAGTTACAGAAACATAAAAACAAACCCAAGGTAATTTAAATAAATCTGATGACTAAAGCGAACCATGCTTCTCACTAAAATACAGCATGAGTGACCAAAACACTTTATTTGGAACAATCAACAAAATAAAGGCTTCTTTGTCATCCAAGTTTTTTAAAATTTGTTCCATCCCTTTGAGTGATCAAACCTGAGTACTGCTCTGATTCCACAGACAAGTGGGAATCTATTGATTATAATCTATCTAGACTCGATGAATAACTTGGATGTTTGAAATGATCAGAAACAAGTAAACGAAGTGCGCTGCATTGAGAATTCATGACAATTATGAAGCATTTTCTGTTTCTGAATTAATTACATAAGTGTTTCTCAAGTGCCATGTAACAACGATATTTAATCTTACTTTACCTTTGCATGTTGAGTGCTTGAAGTGGCTGACATGACATCAGATTTGGATGCGGCAGGTCATGGTCACCTGCCAAGATAATTTCTGCTTTTCATCCATAATTGTCTGACTGTCCTGTTTTATATAAACTGATTAAACTCGGCAAGAATAGGAAATTATTATTTTTTTCTGTTGTAACAGTGATTTTTGCAATAGTTTCTGCAAAAAGTGGCAGATTATGTTGGAAAAAAACAACAAAAAACAATTGTGATTGTTTAATTTGTGGCTTAAGGCTCATGAAACTCTGCCAAATTGCCCTCCACCAAAGCCAAACAGCTTATTCTCCTTTCAATTAGAGGATTTGCACCTGACTAGGAGCATGAACGTTACCCACAGTGGAACTTCAAGCTGATTTTAAGTTGCAGAACTATAGGAAGTAAGCTGCAGAATAATCTCTGTGTAGATAGATTTCCACATTCAGATATTTATCAAAACGAAAAAGTCTTTAACAAGGGTTTGAATTCTCCATCTATTAAAGTTATAAAATTTCACTGAAGCCACTTTTATTGCCTCAGAAAGAAACAGCAAGTGTTTGAAACATACCCACCGAACACTGATTTGTAACAAGCATGAGGAAGATGCTGTAATAAAAGGGTAATTTCTCAGCATTCTACTTTTTAATTATTTTGTGAAAAGTGCTAGGTTGTGCCCAGATCCTCTTGACACACCTCTATATCCTTTGGTCAATATCAGTGTGTAATTCTTCCTCCTCACTTCAAGAAAATGATTTGCATTCATTCTAGCAAGTCTGTGTGGATAGCCATTAGACTAACCGCTTTTGTGGTATTTTTTCCCCCTCAAAAATGTGTCGTCTCTTTCCACTACTACACAGACGACTGCCAGATTTACCTGCCTTTGACACCCAATAATGCATGTTCAGTCCAACTTATTAAATTGTCTCGATGATGTAAAGGGTTGTTGATCTAACTATCCATCCCATTGCATTAGTCTTGTTGCATCACAGGCTGCTGTTATCATGGTGTGTGTTGGGGACCAGATGGAGGATTGGAGCTGGTGGGTGTATAGAGATGTGCATTTTTTGTATGGAGAAATGTGTTTCCATTTTGCCTGCACACCTAGGTTTGATTTGCCAGTCACTCACTATTCTGTCTCCTTCAGAGTCTGACCTGAAAGTCGCTCCCAAGGAGCCATTACTGAGCACCTTGCACATGCATAATTATATCTATTAAATTAACCTTTCCCGGCTTGTGTTTTAATGTACAGGGTTCCAAGCGTACTATGCACATTTACCTTATTTTTGCACAGAATCTTCTATGCATTTTCTTTTTTTTTTAAAATGGTCTTGAACTTTTTTATTATATTACGTATCAAAAAATATCAGTACCATTTAATGCAACACTTTTATTCATTTGAAATAAAAGTGTCTGTGTCAAGGATAACATTGTCTATGCCAGCAAGAATTTATGAAAGTTTATTCTCAGAATTACAATATTTAGTGGAAAGTGGATTATTATATTGGCTCTGGTCCAATTCTCAAGATAATTTAGAAAGCAAATTCAGATTTTCTTTTGCTCAATAACCCCCCCCCCCGCCCCCCCCCCCCCAAAAAAAAAAACCCTCATTTTAATGTCTCTTTCTATGAAAAACAAAATCAAAGTTTTCAAACTTTTTGGGATTTTCTCCAGAATACCTATTTCAGTGCCATGTCATGTTTGAGGTGGGGGGAGAAATTGAGATTTTCTGAGAAGAAGATCCCAGAAAACAGCCAAATCACAGAACAGGACAGGGACGAACACTCTTTACTTTCTGTCCATTGTTCTTTTTTTGTGAGTCATTATAAAAATAATCATTGCCATTATGTTTTTAAACTAGAACTAGACACATAATCTTAAATAAGATGTATATTTTCTTTTATCCACAGGCTCAAACATGGACACTTCCACGACTGTCACTATTACTATTTGTTTATTTACCCTTAAACTGCAGAGAAAACACACTTTTGGCGTAGGTGTCAACAAGCTCCTGGCATGATTCTGAGTGGATTTTTTATTTGGCCGGCTACTTCTATCAGAAGTGATAGAGGTCATTAAGATGGACTGGTCTCCTGCCAGAAAAGACAACCCACTGGCTTTTCAATTCATGCTTCATGAATTTTCAGTGGCATTGATGTTAGCCTGCTTTATCCAGACCCCCTTCTGATTTGACTCCGCTGGGTGTTTCAGCAAAACACCGACAGCAAACATACCATAAAACTATTTTCTTGAATAAATTAGAGTAATAAAAAGCTTCAACTCTAACCTTGACATTGCTGAGCATTTTCAAAATATTCTGGTTTTCACCTTAAAACATACCAGTGTTAATGAGCTATACCATATCTTCCTGGGATTAAGCCAGGATTTTCTTTGCAATTCATCCAAATGCAATTCATCTTGGTGTCTGTATAGATTTTTAGCGTTTATATGTCATTTTGACTCTGTTTGAGTAGATCTGCTGGTCTATCAGTTCCTGTGTGTCGTTAAGATTGCATTTCTGCTCAGTGTTTCTCATGTTGGCATTTTCTGCTCCATACTTCTGTAATTCCCTCAGCTCCTCACACACCTTCAGCCTTTTTCCATCTGGTGATTCTCTCGCCTCATAGTAGTATTTTATCAGTCACTTAGTCCTTTTTCTCATGGTCAGATCCTCTGCTGACCTGAGTCTGTTGCCTAGTTCCTCTGGGTTATTTTGCTGTTGCTTGTCGTGAGTCTCTTTATGTTTACTGAGATTCATTTATTCACCATTCTCCTCCTGTCACTTGTCGGACATCATTGTTTCGGTGTTCTCATCAACACCAAAACATTGAACTGCACTGAATGGAGAAAAACAACATTATATCCAAGCTTGTGCACCTACTTTTAGTTTTTTTTTTTTTTTTAAATTACAGAGGTTCCATGAAAGCATCAGGAAAATTCAATAGATCTTTTTATTTATTTATTTTTTTTAAGCTCCTGAATTTTTTTTGTAGATAGACTCAGTTTCTTATCGAACCACCTACAAAGAAAGCGCCCCCCCCCCGCCCCCCCCGACCCCCCTTATTTCTATTTGACAACAAAAGCCGACGGTACATTGTGTCTCCCCCTTGAAGCCTCTGGTCAATAGAGCTTCCGGTAAACAAACTGACGTTTAATCATTGTCTTTTAAATCAAGGCTAGTTTTTTTTTTTTTTTTTTAAACACAACAAAGGCCAAAAATAGACAAATACTTGTGGGGAGTAGTTAATACTAAATGTTGTTCATCTCTTCTTCAAATGTGTTTCATATCGATTTGCAGTGTGTTTGTGTGTGTGTGTGTGTGTGTGTGTGTGTGTGTGTGTGTGTGTGTGTGTGTGTGTGTGTGTGTGTGTGTGTGTGTGTGTGTGTGTGTGTGTGTGTGTTTGTGGAGAGGTTCATCTGTGTTGTTTGCTCCGTTTCCTCAGGTGATACTGCATCCGCTCAGACCGCGGATGACCCCAGCACAAGGCGGTGTTTGGGTGGCTGTTATCTGGATAATGGCCAGCTGCTTTTCCCTACCACATGCAATCTACCAGAAACTCCTGACTTTCACCTACAGGTACGATTCTTGACACTCAAACTTGTTCACCACTTAATTAGTTCAGAAACAAACACACACTTCCTATTTTGTTCCTGAGAGACAAGAGTGACACTTGACTTGATGACTTCAAAGCAAATAAGCAATCATGTTCATTCTTTTGAAGATTGGTGTTTTTTTTTTCTTTTAATTTGATCTTGTTAAAATAGTAAAAGGAGAGCTGTGTAAAAAATGAACTTTGCTCCTCAAATAAAACAGTTGATAAGGGAGGATTAAAAGGTGAACAATCAAAAGACAAAGTCAGATATGGCAAAAGTGTCCTTAAGATGATTAAAAGAATCTTACAAAAGGGTTTCTACCTCCTTATTTTTGTTACATTGCTGGCCGCCCTCAACCGGGGACTTTTTTTTTATCTGCAGAGATAATAAAACCTGGTAAAGGTCGCATGAGGACAGGGGTTCAATTTCCAGCAGGACAATAACCTTAAAAGTACAACCAGAACTACAAGGAAGTGGTTAAGGTCAAAGTATATTTATGTGTTACAATGGCCAAGTCAAAGTTTAGGTTGAAATTCAATTGATAATCTGTTGTAATAATTGAAACGTAATGTTCTCACCTGCTCTCCATTTATTCTGTCTGAGCTTGAGTTATTTTGCCAACCAGAATAGGAAAGGAAAAATTTTTGCAAAGCCGACAGCGACTCGAAAATGTAATTTGTAACAGATTTCTTCTGCTTTTGTATGTTGTCACACTTGCATGTTTGACATCATTAAGCAGATTTAATGTAAAACAAAGACAAACAGAGTAAGTAAAATCCATTTTTGGGTGATTTTGAAAGCTTTGCAAATAGTCCATCTTGGAGACTATTTGTCCGGCCATCAGATTGTGACCTAAACCTCAAGCGGTTTGGTTATGCAATGGGACTTTGATGCCTGACATCAAGTCCAACTTAACTCAAAGGTTTTGAGTAGACTAGTCAAAGTGCTCAACATAAATCTGAGGATCAGCTGGTGAATGCCTGTTAGCTTTAGGTTGGCCACACAGAAAATGAAGGATTCTAATAATTTCACAATTTTGGAACAAATTTCAATATCTGTTCCAGACCTGGTGATCTTTTGTTGATAAAAAAAATACTTCACCAAGGCAGTCCACCAAAACTGGTTTTACTTTCGGTGCTCATCAAACAGCATGAGCATTTTTTTTCTAAGGCGTCTTCAAGTTCAAGAAATGTACCAAGTTCTGACCTAAATTATTTCCCTCTCTCAACTCTCCTGATTTTCCCCAACCAGCCCAGAAATGGAGCGCAGCCTTTGTGTCCCAGATTTCCCTGAGCCATCAGATGTCTACTGGCAGTACATTGATCTCCTGACCTTCATTCTGCTGTACATGCTGCCGCTCCTCATCATCACTGCGTCCTACACCACGGTGGCTCGCAGGCTGTGGCGCCACAACGCCATTGGCGACACGACGACAGCTCAGCACGCCACGCAGAGGAGGAAGCGGCGGAGGACCTTGGCCATGCTGCTCCTTGTGGTCGGGGTGTTTGCCGTCTGCTGGTTTCCGCTCAACTGCTACGTGGTGCTGCTGTCCAGCCAGGCCATCCACTCCTCAAACACCCTCTTCTTCTGCTTTCACTGGCTCGCAATGAGCTCCACCTGCTACAACCCTTTCATTTACTGCTGCCTGAATCCCACCTTCCGCCAGGAGCTGCGGCTGCTCCTCGACAGGTGCCGCCTGAGGCAGAGAGCGGCGGTCGGGTTGGAGCCCCAGCGAGGCCCCCCAGTTGCCTGTGCTCCATGTCACCGAGCCGCCTGGCCCGACAACCACGAGTCCTCCAGGCCGAGCCACGCTTTGTCACGCCCAGGCCAGGACTCCTTGCAGCAGAGTCATGCCTCCTCCAGTCAGAGCCACAACCTCAAAGACGCACACGTGCTCTTCACGGCCAGGCATCCCCTCACTGGGAAAACAGACATCTTCTCGGTGGAGCCCATAGTGGCTGCGCGATAACTAGACACAGCTGCACTCTAGCTCAGCTTTAAACTCCTACAAAGGTTTCTTCTTAACATTTCTGTTGTGTTCATTGGTCTCTAAAGACCCTCTGAGGCCTTCGAAGAACATTTGGATTTCTACCGAGTTGAAATTACGCACAGATGGACTCCAATTTACAAATGAAGTGGCTTCAGAAGGCAGACGACGACACTGGATTTCATCTCGGAATATCTGAAGTAAAAGGGATTGAATGAAACTGCAAATAGCACTTTCCCAATATTTATCGTTAACAATATGGAATTGTCCTTTTTCTTCTACTTCACATTCATGCACTGAACTCAAGAGTGTAAATAAGGAGTGTTGAACAAAAATGCATTGCACACTTATTTATATTTACGAAAAAGATGAAAACTATTCTCTTTTTTCCTTTGGTTTTACAATTATGCACCACTTTGTACATTTATTCCACAATGTCGGCACTTTGTTTATATAACACTCACACAGTCTTAGCGTTCAGGTGGAACGTGGCAAATGTCACAACCAGACAGGGGTTGTCCTGTCAGATCGTCAGTTCCCGAAACGACACTCTGTGTGGAGACTGCTGACACAGTAAAAAACTTGTAGGGCCCAAATGAGGTCATCTCTTAAGACTCCGGGAGGGACATAAAAGACTTTATCATGAGGTCAATTCAGTGTTATCTCCATTTTGGGGCTTCTGGATGGTTGGAAAAGATCTATTTTTGATTTTTGCTCTAACTTTTTTTTTCGTGTATATAGAGTTCCTCTACTAAGATCTTAACATATTTTCATAAATGTAGAGCCAAAAATGTAAGTCAGAAGTTTCCTGGATATGCGTTTCTTGCTATAATGGTGTTGGTAAAAGTGGAAAATCATGGAACAAACAATACTTAAGTCAAAAGACGCTGTGAAGAATAGACATGGACATCTCAGTGGAACTTCTTTCAGAGCCACATGACAAAAAAGGACTTATTTTTTTTCCGGTGTAATACCCTCCCCCCCACACACACACACACACACACAAATTACTGCACTCCATCTTTACTATACTTTTGTTTACATCTCTCGCTTTCCATTTTGCACATTTCCGCTATTTTCCCACACATTATCACAATTCATCAACTGCGTTGCCACTTTGCTTTAACACTTCTTCACCATTATGTACGATGTTACAGCTTCTGTTATGTGTCACAGCAAAATCTTATGTCAGTTGCTAGGAATGTATTTTACACTGTGAGCACAATGACATAAAAATATGCAACTACTAGCAGAGCCTGTATATGAGGTATGGAAAAACTATCTGGATTCTTGACTGTAAAGGTAAGACTTTCACTTTGACATTTAGACAAAGGTGAGATAAACCCTTTCTGGAAACAGCCTAGTGCCAGCCTTTTTGGCAAATCAGTCTGTCAAATGGTATAAAGGACTAAAGCAGCTGAATCAGATAGAAACACAGATACACTTGGCACAAAAGGAAAGCAAATTGTGTTGGTTTGATTGCTTTTTTTGCTTTAACAATGCCTCTTGGATTTGAAAGCCCCTTCATTTCTCCTTAAACGGTGCCACAAAATGCAGTGGTGGGTTGAGCAGCAGAGAGTAAACTATGGGTTGTGCAGATAAAAACTAACTAAATCACTTTTGTTATAACCTGACAACTTAATTTGCAATTGACTACTGGTTTGTGTCCATTTCTTGATTAGATAATTTAAGAATGAAGAAACAAGACACTGTCTATTTTCTACCCAGGGGGCTCAGCAGCGCTTAGCCTTTCATAAATACATTTTGGCACCTCCAAGATCCCAAGATCACCAAATCGGTGGCCAGTTTGGGCAGCAGTGTTTAACCAAGCTGGTCACCAGTTTGGTCAATCACTGCTGTGGGTTTACATCCTGCTGTCAACCAGATTTTGTAGGTCTGTTGGCAGATTACTCTATAATCTCTCCTTCTTAAGAGTGGAGGCATAGTTTCTGATAAGCCTTGCTCTTATACTGACAACTTGGAGGGCAGACGTTGGTCTAGACTCTGAATGAAAAGATATGGGTTGCACTGGTTGCAGAATGTGTCAAGAATATCTCCCGTGATGACGAGCCTTGATTTTCCAGAGACAGAGATGGCATCTCACACTTTCACACTGCTTTTCACCAGAAGCTCTTTTGCATTGGCAGAAAGGATTGGCGAGTTTCCTCAACTCTGCTGCTGCTCAAACCACAAATGCATTTTCCTTTCAAATGTGTCACAATCCAAGGGGAAATAAACAGGCTTCCTGGCGGTTTAAAAGTCACTGCCAAGAAGCACTGCTGGAAGCAATCTACCAATCACAAATATGAATGGTCACTCAGTAGATTTATGAATATGCAAATCTGTTTTACTTTATTTTCATTTTATTTATTTCTTCATGGCTTTTAAAATCTCATTTTTCAAACAACATCAAAGGAGAGCTCATTTTATCTGATTTAAACTCCCCCCCACACACACTTTTCTCCATTTCTTTTATCTAAGAGTTTGAAGTTTTAAAGTTTAGAATTGATATTCCATTGTGACATTTCCATGTAAATTCATGCTTTATTATAAAGTTCAGAAAGCTCAGTTTTAATGGGTGTAGCTTTGATTCAGATTATAATGGATGAATGTATGAATTCAACAATCCTGTTTAATAGGAAGTGATAAATAGCACATTATGCATTTTTATAGAAAAAAAATAATCATGACAGCCTGTATCCTTTCGGTTCTGTCCTGATTCTGCATAAACTAGTTTTTTGGCATTGTGATGAGCTCAAACCTTTGGTCCATCCTGGCTGCTTTTAGTATATATAGCTCTTACTGCATACAATGCTACATGCTAATGCACTAATGACTACAGGTCCTTCTTTGTACCGAGAAATTTCATTTAAGCTCAAAAGCAGAACTTGCTGACTTTCAGTTCAGAAAAAAATCCCAGACTCCAACATGTAACACCGTGGATCAACTGTGTGCAGCTGCATGGCTTCAACTTTATCCCTGCTGTTGGCTGCTGCAAAAGAACGTTATCTGTTTTAGCTCTGTTTGTTTTGCAGTAATTGTCAAACCGTTTATAACCTCTATTGGTCTACAAGTTGCTAGAGTCATTAATCCAGCAGAATCTATTAGCTTGTTGTGCTAATTAGCCTGGTAGATGTCACCAAGCGCAACAACGCCTTCCAGCATTGGAGGGTTAGCATAAATTCTGGGAATTACATCACACCCAATTTAACCCAAAGGTTAAACACTGAGGTTGCAATGTTTTCATTGCAACCTCAAAAATGCCTGAAAAATTAAATACATGTTTTCAGCAGATCTACTTACCTCTTTTTTTTTTTTTTTTTAAATCAGAGATCCAAATGAGAAAGGTACATTAGGAAGACAAATGATGCAAATGTGGCCAGCAGTCTTGATTTTCTGATTGGTAGTTTGGGACCACAGATTGAACAGTTTTGTTCTTACGCCTTCTTCTTACGCTTAAAACTATTAATGAATGTTTTCAAATCCCATTCCTTTTGTTCCAGCGTTGTTGAATTTAATTGCGTGACTGACTGAAAAGGCAGCTTTTCACGACAAAACCTCGTGTACCGGTTTACATTTATACCTGTTAAACTGTGACATATTGGAAATGTATTGTTAATTGTTGATGTTTTTGTCGTTCCCATCGTGTACATTAATTGTGAACAGTGAAATGTTTGTACATATGAATGTAGTTTTAAAAGACGTGAGCTGTGAATATTTTTTCTAATTGTCTGAATCTGATCCCCCCGCCCCCCATAATCTCTGCCACACAGTTAATAAAGTGTTTGCTTAGATTTTTGAAGCTTGCTACTTTATTGTGAAAATTTGGTAATATACACAATCAAATTAAAGCATCTTATTGATGAGTGAACTGTTAACTTGATTATGGAAGGAAAAATCAAAACAACCCATTCTTGCAGGGTTTCTTAACTGGTGGTTAGAATGAGATAAGTTTGAAGAATATGACTTTGTTTTCTTCAAAATAACATAGTTTAGGGCTTTTATTACAAATGATTTATCTTCTGTCCAGAAACCATAGTTTTAGATTAGATATAGAAAATCTTTTATAATATTTTTTGAAAAGCAGGTTTTTGCCTTATAGGACTGTGCTAGTGTCAGACATCTGTTTCTTAAACACTACAGTAATCAGCGATTACTGTCATTTTTCAACAAGGTTAGAATCTAAGCTGGTGTCTTTCTTTCTTTTTGCTGTTCTCTTTTGTTTCATGTGTTCATCTGTGGAGTGTATTTTTTTTTTCGGTTTCTGAAAATAAAGCTTTTCTCGAGCCAGTGTGAACAGCGCAATGAGTTTTGTGGCATTCTGAGAAATAATCCAGTGCTTCAGAGTAATTTTGTTTGCCAGCAGGAGATGGAAAAACGCACAGACTCCTTTGAGTCCTAAAAGTCAGAGAAGCACGAAATTCGAACAGAGCCACAGCGACAGTAGAAACATGTCAAACCGTGCTATTATTTTTCTTCAGGTGCTTTGATTCACAGTTCATGCACAGTGTCCAAGTGAGAGCTAATGGAAAAGGATTTGATGCTTGGTTTTGCTGGTGAAAAAAAGGAATACAAAAAAAAATGGTAATTTTAATATTTTTATGAAGTTTTTTTTTGTCCTGTCTCACTATTACAGATAGAATGATGCTATGCTATTTAACATACAGAACAATAAGTAAATTAGTAAATAACTGCATACTAATAAAAAGGTAACAATAAACTGATTAAAAAAAAGAATTTATCATTTGCTTCCACCTGATCTTATATAATTAGTTTTCCTTTTAAAGAGGTAAAAGTCAAGTTGTTGCCCTCAGTAAAATGGGATATTGGGTTGTTTTTAATGATCATTAAGAAGCTGGAAGAGTGAAAATGACAAGCAGGCTGTTCAGGCTCTGTGAAAAAGAATCTCTGTGTAAATCAATGAAAGCATTTAAAACTCATCTGCTATGAAGAAAACAACCTTCAAAGCTTCTCAGTAAAAAAAAAAAAAGAGGCAAATCTCATTTCTAAAGCTGGGGACACAATGCACGTTTTACAAAGTCACGTCAGATTGTGAAAAGACTTTGTGTTCATACAAAGTCTGGGTTTTATTTCCCATCTGAAAAATGAATAATCAAACTCAACTGCGGCTGCTGATTGATCACAGACTGCAACAGGTTTTTTTTTTTTTTTAAGGTAAATTAAAGCCAAAGGAGCACATTAAACTGGTGGAAACTCTCGTAAGAATAACAGTTTGAGGAAACAAACCACGAGGCGGTGGTAATAAAAAAACTTTCTCAGAATTTGGAAAGGCTAGATTTATGGGAGTCTGCACCGAAGGTATTTCATTCAGAAATGTCGAATCGTTGAAAAGGCCCGCCTTTATATGCGAATTGATTTATTTATTTCCAATAAGCCAATCAATTCGTGAATTTTAATTTCAAGGTATCTAATAAAAATGTTTTCACTCCTTCAGATGTTTTATGTTGTTTATTGCTTTTGCAAATCAATCATGACCAGCAAAATTAGTTTTTCTTCTCCACACAAAAATAAATGAATTATCTTATTTTTACAAAATAAATATTTTAAAACATAAAATAGGTGAATGCATAGCTATTCAATATTCTACCATGTTTTGAAAACTGAATTTTTTTTTGTTTTATTTTAACACCAAATCTAATTTGTAGTGGCGCTTAATTAATTTGCAGTGCAGCCAAATTTATAAGCACATGATAAATTTATCAGCCAATAATTAAAGCACATGTAGCTGGAAATAGAAGACAGAATGTAGTTGCTGGGTACATTTTGTATTTGGTTTTTAATGTCTGAAAACAGGTTATATGTCAGTGTCTCAGCCACAGATCTAAGCTAATAGTTTTTGTGTCTGGAATGACACAGAAGGAAAGCTATGAATGCAGAATTCACTGGCAGAGCTGGCACCGTGTCTTTTTGGGAAGTAGAGGCAGAGAAACTATAGAGGTCTTAAGAAAACTCTTGGAAAACTTCTATTGTCTTTTATTCCCCAGAACATGTGCACAAGTCTAAAACATGGGTTTTTATGTGATAAAAATCTTCTTTTTATTAATCTAAGCCTGTGTACATATGTATATATAGACAACCAATAATCCTTCCATGTACTTCTGGTTTTACATTTGCACTTTACAGACTTAAATATTCAAATGTCAACACATATTCACTAGTATTTCTTAAAGGCTGCTCTGAACACTTTGAAGAAGCTGAAAGAAGCCACTGCTTTCAGGGAGCCGCGAAATGTCAATATGCTGAGAGGTCGCCTGACTCACAGATTAATGCATTCTAATTTCTGCTTTCATGTATTTCTATTTCTATCGAAGCGAGCATGTAAGAACCTTACAAGACAGCTCTGATTCACCTGTTCCCACATGCATGTGCTTGGATGCTTAACAGATTCGGAGGTGATTTTATATTTTACACCAACCAAAGACGTCGGGGACCAATCACTTCTGTGATTAAAGGATTACCTGCTCAACTAATGGATATCCCAGAGGTGAACTTTGTCATATTTTAACTTAAGAGGAGAAACTGAAGTAATGAGTCACATTGTCCCATCTTTTCTGTTTCATAGCCTTTATTTGTGCTGGTTTGCTGTATGCGGTTTGATGGGTAATTGTAAGTCAGAATTTATATGTGAGGTTCCGTTAAAGGTTGTTGCTGAATGTGCCTAAAGTGACAAAAACTCAGCTGGAGGAGGAGTATTTGGGTCAGGTGGAATGATGGATGGAGAAGTAGGGAAAGATCTTTTTTTTTTTTTTTTTACTTTTCAGTTACAGCAAAGTTAACAAATACAAAACTGAAATTTGATTTCAAGAATGAAGAATCAAAATGCCTAGGGAATTAAAAAGAAGAAATCCTGTGTTATTATTAAAGTTTAAATATAGCAAATTAAGTGAAAATAAACCTTAAAGAAAAGGTGGAATGGTGAAACTGAAGCAGTTTTCATGTGTATAGGGAAAGCCGACTTCTTAGCTAGTAGTTTTTAACCCACAAATTATGCTGGAGGAAAATAAAGTCATATGTCACTATTTACCTAATTTGACTTATAATTTTCTGTCTTCTGTGATTTCCCTACCAGTTTACATGATGCTCTTGCCAGAAAATCTGCACATCCTTAAATTAAAATCACTATTATGATTGTCCTACTTAGGAAAATGTACATGTTGGGTGCAAAAAAAAAAAAAAAAATCCATTACCTTTGAAAATATGTTGACTCAATGTTTTGGCATTAGAAATCGAAAGTCTTTAATTGTTTTTAATTGAATTTCAGAATTCTAAAGGTTTTTTTCCAGGTTTGCATTGGACTTTATGGCATGGCCTAAATTCTCTTTACAAAACTCTCCAACTCATAATATGAAAAATCTCTTTTCCAAGCTACCTGTAACATTTGTCTTGATTCATTTGCAAAGAGGGCAGTGGGATAAAAATCAACTGTTCCTTTGGCTTTTATGAAAGCTTTCTCTAATTGACAGTCTGCACTCAGACCGTACTGCCTTCAAAGCATTGAAGGTGATGCACAGTATTTCTCATTCATCCATTAGCGCACATTATGCACACAAATGAGAACTAGTCAATGCAGCTTCAGGCTCAGTTGTTCTTCATGCACAGCTCCGTATTTGAAAGATTTGTGTTGGATTAAATAGCTCATGAGCTCCAGCTGCCTGTGAATATCCAGACTGGACACTTGGATAATATCTGCATATCTGCAGTGGTTTCATTGCTACGTTACAATAGTTACATCTTTTATGTGATTCTTCTCAACTTGAAAATCACTGAAGCTCATCCTTGGTTTGAATTCGTTTGAAGACAAATTGAAACCCTTAGCTATAACTGTGTTCTCTACATGTACAGACTGTTACAAAAATCAATAATTATGATAAAGCAAAGCTGCAGAAAGACGAAGGACGGTTTTCTTCTAAATTATTTTGGCTATTTTGAAAAAAAAATAATGTGGCATTTTTTTTTTTTTTTGGAAACAGTTCTTTTGAAAAACCAGTTATAAACCTGGATCTGCAAAACATTTCGACACATTACAATCACAAAGTTCAATGCAAATTGAAATGTAATTTCTAAATCTTTCACAACTGACTCATAAGTGTGGCTGAGATGGTACTTTCTACCAGGTAATAGCATAAGTAGCTGAAAGTAAAAGTTTTTTTTTTATCTCAACATTGACTGGATCTGTGTATGAAACAAATCTGTGCTGATCTAAAAAAATCCATGATGCCTCTGGCTGCAAATTCTTGGTCTTCGCCCTGGAAGATAAACTTCTTTTGCAACCAACAGGTTCTCCTCCATTGCTCTGTATTCAAACTCCATCCATCCTCTTATGAACTCTGACCTTGCTTAAACAGGTCATCTTTGTTCTTTCAACAACTGCCTTCTTCCTATTTTCATTAATTTGAGGGCAACCAATGGTAATACTATTATCAAAATTACTATGTCCCTCTTGGCTGCTTCTTTTAATATTGCTAGGATTTAGTTACACAGAGGTGGATTTTATCAATTAAGTAGGTGATTCTGAAGGCTGCTGGGTGTGTTTAATTTGAATTTGGGGAATCAGAATAGAGGGTTTTGCACTCCAACTGTGATACCAGCTCCACTGCATCTACTGTCCATTTGTTTGTACTACTTGGTCCTCACCTGAAAGGTTTGGCAGAACCCCCGCCTGAGTGTGGAGGTGTATGCAGCTAAAAGCAGCTTGTACTCTGCTTGGGTCTGGATGAAATCTGTTGAACTTTAACAACAGCGGACATTCGTGCAGCCCGTAAGGACAGAAACATGGCTGTCAGACTTTTCCTACCCGAGAAGAAATCAACCGATCTGTGTGAAAACAGAGTTCATTCATGCCGTTTTCTGAATCAAATGTTTCTCCTAATGTTTCTTTGTCTCCCTGTCTTACTATTCCAAACCTAGAATTATTGTAGCATGAGAAAAATAAATATTTTTAAAGCAAAATGTTGCCATTAACAACTTATTTAGAAACTGTGCCTCTTTTGTGCTGAAAACGGCACAAAACAGCTGAATACAAAAAAATGCAACATATTTTAGATTTTTTTACTTGAAAATCATGATTGCGGACTTCTTTGTGCTGGTTCATTATACAACAACCATCCCATCAAGTTAACTTGATGAAAGCAAAGTGCCCAGAAAGCAATTCACTGCTGTGCCTTGGAGTTGATTGGAGTGTTTTGTATTTTCACAGGGCTGATTTTTCAACAAACGTAGTTAGGTGTACTGTGGTCAAATAACTCACCTGTTGGAAAACTCTGTTACTAGTCGTTTTTCTCTTCAAAGCAACATTTTGAAGCTCAAGTCGATTATATTCATCTTATTCATAATGCTAGTTCAATATTCACCCCAAGTAATTTTTACAAAGCAAAACTAGCTCAATATGTGTCCACTTATGTCCAATCCAATACACGGAGAGCCATTTACCCAGCAGTTCTTTTCAACAACTTACATCATACAGTTTTTCTCTTCTGCGCCATTCTGAACTTTATCATTTAACACGTTATTTTGTTGTCTTGAGTTCTTTTGTGTTCATAATAAAGAATTTTGTTTTCTTGATTATGTGTGTCTCCTAAAACCCAAGTTTGTAACTGTGCTGCTAAGTTTTATGTTGTTTGATTCCATATTCAGTCATAGAGCAGCTGGGTTGCTCAGACACATTTATAACGTAGACGTTGATTGCCTTTATTTAACAACCGGTACCAGAGGAAAAGTCTAAAATTAATTCACAACTGTAGCTGCAAACTATTTTTATGAGTATATCAAACATTTAGAAATATTTTCCCGTGTCTGAACAAAGACACAGAAAATTTTCTATCTTCTGTGAGGAAATAACAGACTTTCAGACTCTACCTTGCTGCTCTTCCTGCTCCACAGGTCCCAGTAGCTTGACTGGCGTAAGTGACTGGCCACGCTATCAAGAAAGAGCGTGCACTATTGCATTTCTTTTGCGAGCCAGCATTCACCTGGCCACGTATAGGTGAAGTGTTGATCTGAACTAATGTGACGAAAGTAAGATGTGGAGGGGAGGACGGCGTGTAAGTGTCTGCACATGTTGGTCTTGTTTCCCTGTAGTCACTGTAGTTTCCCAGCTTCCAAATAAGGTACGCAAATAAACAATGAGATCAGTTCTGTCTGAATAATTTTAACTTTTCCCTTTGAGGCCAACGATGTTTTGAATCGTAGTGGATTTTTCTAGTGAAGGTTCTTTTAGCCTGTTGAGCTTACAAAGGAAGCAGGCTGGTCAGCTGGAGCCAAAGGAGCCATGTAAGGGAACAACGTGTGCAAAGCTTTTCGTCATCCATGTCCATGTTAGTATTTATGTTGTGAGGCATTTTGTGAGACAAATATAGACTCCATAGAGTCTTAAGTTAAAAAATGACTTTCTGTGAGCATTCGGATCATGAACATGTTGCTAAGGCTAAAAGAAAAAAAAAAAAAAAACTAAAAGGTATGTTCATTTTTTTGACATGTTGTGACTTGAAAAAAAAACCCCACATTTGATTAAAATAGAACTATTCATGGTGGAAGGTCTTTGTTGAGCTTCAGAGTAAAGAT